>NC_083882.1:4242424-4545454 GCF_032452875.1 Bos javanicus
AATCACAAAGAGTCGGACATGACTTAGCAACTGAGCATGCATGCAAAAAAAAAAAAAATTATATGAATCTAAGGGAAGTAGCCATAAAATAACGTGGGGAGAGGCTATTTTCGATGTTGGCACATAACAGCCTTCTCTGAGGAGGTGGCCTATGAACAGAACAGAATGGATGGAGAGAGGTGAGACTTGGAAGGATTTGGATACAAGGATGCATTGCAGGTAGAGAAAATCAAGTACAAGATCAAGGTTCCAAGATAGAAACAAACATGGCATAGTCTAAGAATGGCAAGATCAATGTAGCTAGACAGAGTAATATAGGGAAATGTGGTTGAGAAGAAATAAGACCGTGTGTGATCTCAAGGCAATTGAAGCAACAAATATATTTTCAATATAACCTCATGAATAATAATGTATGTAAATTAAAATATAGTAAAAACAAATTTACTATCAAATAAGCACTTATTTAATGATGATGCACATTGCTGGAGAGAAAAATGGAGAACTGAAGGACAGGATTCTCAATTCTCCTAGCAAGAATGAAAATGCCTATCATCTTTCTGGAGAGCAATTTGATAACTATATCTAGATGCTTAATACATATTTATAATTTTGACCAGATAATTAATTATAGGAATTTAAGTTGGTGAACATACATATATACACAGTTATTCTTACATTATTATTCAAGGTAATGCAATATTGAAAATACACTGGTATATAAGATACAACAATAATAAGGAATGTTATGCAGAAGTAAAAAATTTCCAAAGACTATTTAGTGAAACATGACTCGGGATAATATGTTAATAGGGAAAAAGTAGTGTACCGAAAAATAAGGCTCCAATTTTATTGAAAAAACAGAGAAAAGAATCAAGAAAGCAAGAACATTGAAATATAAGCAGTGATAATCATTGTGTTGAAGAACTATGTGTGATTTTGATCCTTTTTATATACTCCGTTTTCCAATTTTTGTTCAATGGTAATATGCAAATTTTATAATTAGAAAAACAGACAGATGTTATTAAGAAAGTTTCCCTCCAACACACCTTGCATTTTATAAAAGTATCCTAAGATGGGTTATCCCCGTAGTGAATTGTTTGGCAATACATAGAAGAAAACCAAGGAAAATTCATGGTTTTTTTAAAAGAATGATCACAATTTGATGAGGTATTATATATTAAAAAAACCATGAAGATAACTTAGTTAAAATACATTGCATCACTGATAAGCAAATTCAGGAAAGATATGCTATCTGCCAAGGACTCAGAAGAGTTAATGGTGGGAATTAGACTAAAATCTTTTTTCATGTTTAAAAATCTATTTTCATGCATGGAGGAATGGAGGGTTTTGTTTTTCATATATTTTAATCTAATAGCTCTTATATATGTTTATTACAGTGTGCTAAGTCAGTTCAGTCGTGTCCAACTCTGTGTGACCCCATAGACGGCAGCCCACCAGGCTTCCCCGTCCCTGGGATTCTCCAGGCAAGAGTACTGGAGTGGGATGCCATTGCCTTCTCCAATGCATGAAAGTGAAAAGTGAAAGTGAAGTTGCTCAGTCGTATCCGACTCTTAGCGATACCATGGACTGCAGCCTACCAGGCTCCTCCATCCATGGGATTTTCCAGGCAAGAGTACTGGAGTCGGGTGCCATTGCCTTCTCCGTATTACAGTGTATATGTATAAAATATATATAATTTATTAACCTTTAAAATACAGGTGGGAGGGAGGCTCCAGAAGGAGGCTCCGGAGGGAGGTGATATAAATGTAATTATGACTGATTCACGTTGATGTATGTGGAGACCACCACAACTGTGTAAGGCAATTATCCTCTAATCAAAAACAAAAATGGAATCCACAGACTATCCTAGCAGTTTTTCATTATACAAACTATGTAGCATATTATATATTAATATTTCACTACAGTGTAAAGCACTGATGAGCACTTTGTTATAAATAATTGATTTGTCTTCCCCTCGGGTACTCTTTTTTTTTTTAAATTTTACCCCCTTTGGCTTTTACATATATATATATATATATATATACACACACACACACATATATATATGTATATATATATACATAAATAACAAAACCAAGGAAAATGCATAGTTGAATGATCACAGTGTGATATTATATCTAAAAAGAACCATGAAGATAACTTAGTTAAAGTACATTGTTTCACTGATAAGGATAGTTAAAGTCAGGAAAGATATGCTATTTGCCAAGGACTTAGGAAATATATATATATATATATATATATATATATATATATTTCTCAGTCCATTTTTCTGTTGCTTCTCAGTCCATTTTCCTGTATCCCAGAACACCTCTTCAAATCTAACAGCAGCATTACCCATGTTCCCAGTAAAGAAGATGTATCAGAAAAATAGGGAACCTATGGTTGAGGAAACCTCTAATGTGTAGGCAAAAAGCTACCTATAGTAAGAGAGCAATGAGGATGACAAAATGACCCCTTTTAACAACGCAACCTTTTGTGGACAGAATTAAGAGCAGAGAAGAAAGAAAATAGTTACTGGGAATGGAGAGAAAGTGACCAATGAGCAGACTAATAATCTGTCAGAGTATCTATTTTTATGCCACCAAGTTCAGCCAGGTTTGTTACCTGGGGATTATCTACTCTTTAGAAAAGCAAGACTGTACAACCTAGAACCTGGAGGGAAGGATAGTGGTCAGACAACATGCCTAGAGGTGGTGAGCTGAAGAAAGTCTATCTGTAAGGACACTGCCCTTCATTTCCTTGCGGTTTTATAAACTGAAATTCCTTACACAGGTAAGTTATTCTCATACTTTAAGGCTCTATGGATTGGTAGCTCACCATAGCTACTTACTTACCCCATGATATACCTCATAGATATTTCCTGCATGCTTGGGATCTAAACAGTGCACTAATTGTCATGCATAATCCAGTAATGACATTAAATTCCAAAAGATGGCACGCTGAAATACCAGAGATACCATCTGACAGACCTACGTACAATCCTACTTTTGTCATTTATTAACTTGGGGTAAATGAGCTTCAGTTTCTTAATCTATTTTACCAAATAGAACTGAAAGGATAAAATGAGACAATGAATGTAAAACACAGGGAGAATATTTGGACAGTAAGAGGCACAAGGTAAATATTAGAGGCTCTTCCATCGTTTTTGCTTCTGTCCGTGTACTCTCCTCCCCTTCACCCCTTCCATTCTTTCCAAGCATAAGAGTTCACTGAGCTATAAGCCCAGTTTATGTTTTTAATGATGTTTCTGCAAAGCTGTTCCTCTCATGGACATTCAGTACTTGTTGGCCAAGTCTATAATAGTTTTAGATCTTCCATGACCCTAAAGGGACTTCCCAAGTGGCTCAGTGGTAAAGAATCCACGTTCCAATGCAGGAGATGCACGAGACTTGGGTTCGATTCCTGGGTCAGGAAGATTCCCCTGGAGAAGAAAATGGCGACCCACTCCAGTCTTCTGGTCTGGGAAATCCCATGGACAGAGGAGCTTGGTGAACTATAGTCCATGTAGTCACAAAGAGTCAGACATGACTGAGCAACTGAGCATGCACATTCGCATAATCCTAAAAATGAGGGTAAAAGCTTGATCTGACATTGGGAGAAACTGAGATTGCCCAGGAAGCTCTGAAATGAATTTCCACCAACTCAACATGAAATCTTCTCACAGGATTTTGCAGCATACCTGCTTGTACATCAGATGTGTGTGTATGTGTGTGTGTGCGCACGTGTGCATGCAAGTGTGTGTGTAATGTGCTTATGTAGGAAAAGGAGAATCCTTTTGGACATGCAAAATGACTGAATCAAAGGAATAATGAGCAATGTAACGGTGGGTTCTACTGCACTCATTGTCGAGTGTGCCTTAGAGGCAGAGGCAAACCCACGGGAAGCCTTGCAAATTTCAATTTTCGATTCCTCCCATGAGCAAGAAGTGGAGTATGAAGTGAAATGGAAAAATAAATGTTGTCAATTTGAACTTTCTAAGACATTTGGTGAAAAGGGAATATTAACTTTAAAAGCAAGGTGACATATTTCTTCTCTGGGTGGCTATCACCTAATCCTATTTTTGGATGAAAATATACATCATGAGTGTGGAAGCCACAGACTGGGGACCACATCTCTGTATTCACAACCATACGTGCACTTACTGATAATTTTGACTCTTAATGGAAATCTATTCCTCCATTTTAATTTTTTAATCTTAATTATGTGTTAAATGTGTATAAGAATCACAGATAGGACTTGCTGAAAATGCCTCATCAGTTATGAAAAATTCTAATTCAGGAATCTGCATGTCTTAATGAAGATCTCAGGGGATCTGGTGCAGATGGTTATCCCAAGTACGTTATGAAAAACTTCTACAGGTCCCCTGCTCTTTCTTCTTAATTCTTTCTAATGGGGCCCTCAGCCAGTGCTTTATCCTTCCCTCTATTATTTTCAATGGAGGGACACACCTTTTTCCTTCAGTTTTTTTTTTAAAAGCTCTGATATGTCTTATCTACTTTTACCACTGTCTTGCTTTTCTAATTCATAGAGTTAATATGAAATATCTTCTTCACTTGGCTTCTAGAGCACATATTTGTCTGCTTTTTCTCTAACACTCTTGGCCACTCCTTCTCAGAAGCCTTTTTTGGGAAGTCCCTGCTTTACTTCCCAGCCCCTTAATGTCGATATTCACAGGGCTCAGTCCTTGAATATTTTCTTTCTTTCTTTTTTTTTTTTAATCAAAATCACTCCCTGAGTTATCTTATCCTTCTTGTGGCTTGTGTATTCAATTGTCTTTTGATATCTTTACTTGGATGTCTAAAACAAACTCCAAAAACATGACCATCATGTCCCTCCAAAACTGATTCTTCTTCAGCCTCCTCCATCTTTCCAGTTGTCAAAATTCTTGAAATCACGTTTGACTCTTCCCTTTCTCTCATACTATAAACTGATTTCATTGACAAACCCCATTGGTTCTATTTAAAAATTTATAATCTGAACACTTCCTGAAACCCCCATCTTTACCACTCTGGTCTGAGTCCTTGCCATTTTTCACCTGTATGACTCATAGCTTCCCCACTGATCTTCCTTTCATATACACTTCCCTTTGTTGAACTGTTCTTATGAAGCTAGAATGGCCTTGTTAAAATATAAGTTGAGCATGCTGCTGCTGCTAAGTCGCTTCAGTCGTATCCGACTCTGTGCGACCCCATAGAGGGCAGCCCACCGGGCTCCCCGTCCCTGGGATTCTCCAGGCAAGAACACTGGAGTGGGTTGCCATTTCCTTCTCCAATGCATGAAAGTGAAAAGCGAAAGTGAAGTTGCTCAGTCGTGTCTGACTCCTAGCGACCCCATGGACTGCAGCCTACCAGGCCCCTCCATCCATGGGATTTTCCAGGAAAGAGTACTGGAGTGGGGTGCCGTTGCCTTCTCCGTAAGTTGAGCTTGTCACTCCTCAAAATCCAAAGACTTCTCATCTCACTAAAGTAAAGCCCAAAATCTACTCTATGTCTCAAAGGCCCTACAATAATCTGGCCACAAGGCTGCTAATTCACTTTCAACCATCTTAATTCCTTCTGGCCTCCTCACTGTGCTTGGAATAGGTCACTGCACTCCTACCATAGGGTCTTTGCAACTTCTGTTTCCTGTCTGGAGAGTGCTTTTCTCAGATATGTGCTTGGCTTGCTCTCTCACTTCCTTTAGCTTCTTACAAAGTCACTTTCTAGACAACCCTCAGAATGGAAGGAAACAATTGATAACAAAACAATTGGCAAAAGATTAATCTCCAAAGTATATAAGCAGCTCATACAGCTCAATATCAGAAAAACAAAGAGCCCAGTCAAAAAGTGAGCAGAAGACCCCAAACAGATTTTTTTCAGACATACAAATGGCCAATAAACACATGAAAAGAGGCTCAGCATTGCTCACTATTAGAGAAATGCAGATCAAAACTACAATGTGGTATCACCTCACATCAGTCAGAATAACCATCATCAAAAAAGTTACAAAACAATAAATGCTGAAGAGGATGTGGAGAAAAGGGAACCCTACTTCATTGTTGATGAGAATATAAATTGAACCAGCCACTATGGAGACAGTATGGAGATTCCTTTAAAATTAGGAATAAAACTATCATATGACCCAGCAATTAGGATTTCTGGGATTTCAGTTCCAACCATAATTGAAAAAAACACATATATCCCAATATTCATTGCAGCACTATTTACAATGGCCAGGGGATGGATGCAATTTAGACGTCCATCAACAGAAGAAAGGATAAAGAAGATGGTGTACATATATACAATGGAATGTTACTCAGCCATAAAAAGGAATGGATTTGAGTCAGTTTTAGTGAGGTGAATGAACCTAGAGCCTGTTATACAGAGCGAACTAATTCAGAAAGAGAAAAACAAATACTGTATGCTACTGCTACTAAGTCACTTCAGTCGTGTCCGACTCTGTGCGACCCTGTTGACGGCAGCCCACCAGGCTCCCCTGTCCCTGGGATTCTCCAGGCAAGAACACTGGAGTGGGTTGCCATTTCCTTCTCCAGTGCAGGAAAGTGAAAAGTAAAAGTGAAGTTGCTCAGTTGTGTCCAACTCTTAGCGAACCCATGGACTGCAGCCTACCAGGCTCCTCCATCCATGAGATTTTCCAGGCAAGAGTACTGGAGTGGGGTGCCATTGCCTTCTCCAAATATTGTATATTAATGTATATATATGGAATCTAGAAAAATGGTACAGATGAACCTACTTATAGGGAAGGGATGGAGATGTAGATATAGAGGACAGACTTATGGACACATTGAGGGGAAGGATGAATTGAGATAGTAGCATTGACATATACACACTATCATGTGTAATATAGATAATTAGTGGGAAGTTGCTGTGTAAGATAGGAAGTTCAGCCCGGTGCTCTGTGATGACCTAAGGGTGGGTTGGGTGAGGGGAGGAGGCTCAACGGGGAGGGGATATATATATCATGTTGCTGTATGGCAGAAACCAAGACAACAGTGTAAAACAATTATCCTCCAATTAAAAAAAAAAATCACTTTCTCAGATAAAACTTTCTTGGCTAATAATATATCTAAAGGTTAACACTCCCCCACCCCTCTGTTGTTTTACTTGCTAAGTCATGTCCAACTCTTTTGTGACTCATGGACTATAGCCTGCCAGGCTCCTCTGTCTATTGGAATTCCCAGGCAAGAAAAATGGAGTGGGTTACCATTTCCTTTTCCAGGAGATCTTCCCAATCTAGGGATCGAACCCGTGTCTTCTGCATTGGCAGGCAGTTTCTTTACTACTGAGCTACCTAGGAAGCTCTCCCTCACCTATTAACACATCATAACTCCATTTTCTCCTTTATCTTCTACCCTTAGCTTTTACTATATCTTATTAGATAGATTACTTGAAAAGAGTGAAAGTGTTATTCATTTCGTTTTCTCCAACTCTTTGCAATCCCATGGACTGTAGCCTGCCAGGCTTCTCCCTCCATGGAATTCTCAAAGCAAGAATAACAGAGTAGGTAGCCATTCTCTTCTCCAGGGGATCTTGCCGACCTAGGAATTGAACCTGGGTCTCTTGCATTGCAGGCACCAGGGAAGCCCAGATAGATTACTTATATCACCTATATTTGGATGCTTCTTGAGTGTTTTGCTTATTGCTGTAGCCCTAGTACCTACAGTGCCTGATATACAGGAGGCATTCAGTAAATACTGGCTGAATGACTTAATGAATAAGTGTTTAATTCCTTGGGCCCTTCAATCCATCCAATCCACTTCTAAAATTTTCTCTAGTTCTCTAGAGAACATATTCCAAATACACTTATGTGACCAAAGTAAAATGCTCTGTGTGCTACATACACTGTATTGTTTAACTTATTTTACTTTTAAAATGGTAGCCTTAATTTCTATAGTGCCTATAGTATGAAATTATAATCAACTAACATATAACACTATTCTCCCATTTTACCGATGAGGATACCATACTTTGATTAAATAGCCTGAGATCATAGTTAGTGATCTTAGGATTTTTCCATAAATCATGTTCTTCCCTCTCACACCAAGGTGATATCATATTGTTCCATGTAAATATTCCACTTCTGAAACTTTCCCAATTCTTTTTATGATGCACTATCCTCCCCAAATTTATTTCATAAACATCCAGCTTTGTTCTTTCACTTAACAGTTGTAGCTTAAAACTGACCCTACATTTGCAATTCTCCTAAAGTTTTCCTGATGCATGGAAAATTTTATTTACCTATATAGTTTTCATGCCATTTGATTTAAAACCTCTCTCCCTTTTTCATTCATTCTATATATATTTTCTTTCCTCAGATCTCTCAATAGTTAAACAAATCTCAAATTTCAATCCCAATTTTAAAATGTGGCATTATGCCAGTATTAATAATTATAGCCAATGTCAGCAGAAAATTTGGATAACTCATTGTTTCAAAATGGAATTATTGGCTCATTAATCTGGCAAAGTTATTTGCAAAGTGAAATTAACATACGTGCCAAGCTTCTCTTCTTAAATTTTGCTGGGTAGGGGTACCCATACAAATGATACAATTAAGAGAAAAATTTAAAACAATGCAAATTTTAGATGACACTGACATCTGTATTTATATAATTATAACTGTCTCATTTTTAATCATAAAGGTTTAAGATAAGGTACTGATATTAATGAAAAACTGCCAGAAAAAAAATAAAAAGATTTTTTTAACAAATTATCATGTTCTTTCTGCTAAAACTGACTTTATTCAGACATTGCTTACAAAGACAGTAGCACCTCAACAAAACGAAGTTCTAATAGTTTAATTAAGATTTAATCTTCTTATTTTAATGATCATGACTTTCAAAATAAGTGCTTTCATTCCTTCCTAATGCACCAATAGTCTGTTGAGGTTATATTCTGTAAAGCCCTACTTTCTATAGAGCAAGCTTGAAGTTTACAATTTCCTCTGTGCATTTTTATTTAAAAAGTGGGGAGGGTGAAAGACTGGATTATGAAGGCATTTATATTAATTCATTTACCTTCTCCAGGGATGAAGATGGATTTGTATAGTCATATTGCACTGAAATGTAACTGCTTTAATATATGGTAGGTTTTTCAAGAACTCCTTGTAAAAAGGAAAAAGGTTAAAGTCACTAATTTATGAGAAGAAAATATATATAATAAATTAGAATGTATACAATTTTGGGATCATAATTTTTCTACTATTGAATATCAAATCTATTAAACTATAACAAAAATGATAGTAGATAAAGAGGAATAATGAAAAAATAAAAAATATGGAAGCAGATTCAGTCATTCAACACTTCAGTGTAGACAAAAATCTCATCACAGGTTTTAGGAAGGAAACTCATGCAGCACATTTTAAGCCAAGATCTTATCAGTTAATTGCAGATTCATATGACAATAATTAATTAATGCATTTTTGGTCAACTTTATTATTTCTGTGATCATCATACATGTCAAACAATATATTGAAAAAAAATCAATAGTTTATACAAAGTATTGTCACTTTAGCCATTGTGTAGACATCTTTCAGGGTGATTAGTTTTCTATGACTTCCTGAAAATAGTTTGAGAACATGTAGAAGTTCAACTTGTAGGAGAAAAAAAAAAACTAATCTGGTAGAAAATAAGAACTATTTAGTAAAAATAGTATTGAAAGAGTTTGAGAAATTTTATACCGATATGAAGATTTTAAAGTTCTAGCAACCAGTGGAGAATTAACATAGTTAAATGTAGCTGTGTTAGAGTCTTAAGACATCGTTATTTGTGTACCATTGAGAAAAGAACAAGAAAATCTGCCCAATACTACTAATTGAATTAATCAATGCTTTGGAAGCTTTAGAAATGTTTATTCAAAGAACTCTTTTGAACTGATTAATGTGTATATATTTTTACAATGAATAAATAAAAATGAAAATATTAGCAAAACACATTGGTTTAAGTATTCCTGAAACAACTTCCAACCAGAATTATTAAACTCTGTGTTTTAACATAATGTTATTTTCTGGGCAATCAAGAGTGTTGATGATACAGCATTTATTAAGAGAGGGCTCTACCATTGTCTTTGAGGTTTTCTCCTTATCCATCAACACCATTCTGTAACATTTGATGCCTGGGCTTTCTTACTCTGGAGAAGGAAACGGCAACCCAGTCCAGTATTCATGCCTGGAAAATCCCATGGACCGAGGAGCCAGGTGGGCTACAATCCATGGGGTCGCAAATAGTCAGATACGACTGAGCGAATTCTGTGTTCTGTTCCTTACTCTTACCAGAAGTACCAAGTGGTGTCAACCACGTTATGACTGCCACAAGGCCAAGAATGTTTGAGAGAAGAAAAGATTTATCCTGATTTTAGATCTGTTTAAAATGAGAAAAGGAAATGCATCTCACAGTTGATGATATACTGTATGTATGTGTGTGTGTGTCCTCAGACATGTCTAACTCTCTGTGACCGCATAGACTGTACCCCACCAGGTTCCTCTGTCCATGGAATTTTCCAATCAAGAATACTGGAGTGGATTGCCATTTCCTCCTGTAGGGGATCTTCCTGACCCCTGGGATCGAACCCGCATCTCCTCATTGGCAGGTGGATATTTTACTGCTGTGTCACTTATGAAACCCAGGATATATTGTCTGCTGTTGTTGTTCAGTTGCTAAGTGTGTGTGACTTTGCAACTCAATGGACTGCAGCAATCCAGGCTCCATTGTCTTCCACTGTCTCTTGGAGTTTACTAAATTTATGTTCATTGTGTCAATGATGCTATCTAATCATCTCATTCTCTGCCACCCCTTTCTCCTTTTGCCTTCAATCTTTCCTAATGTCAGGGTATTTTCCATGAGTCAGCTCTTTGCATCAGGTGGCCAGTGGATTTTCTGCTTCATCATCAGTCCTTCCAAAGAATCAATATCAGTTCATTCAGTATCAGTTCATTCACTCAGTCATGTCCGACTCTTTGCAACCCCATGGACTGCAGCACACCAGGCTTCCCTGTCCAGGACCAATGCCTGGAGCCTGCCCAAACTCATGTCCATTGAGTCGGTGATGCCATCCAACCTTCTCATTCTCTGTCATCCCCTTCTCCTCCCGCCTGCAATCTTTCCCAGCATCACGGTCTTTTCCAATGAGTCAGTTCTTCACATACTTCACAAGGTTCTGGAGCTTCAGCTTCAGCATCAGTCCTTTCAATGAATATTCAGGACTGATATCCTTTAGGATAGACTGGTTGGATCTCCTTGGAGTCCCAGGGACTCTCAAGAGTCTTCTCCAACACCACAGTTCAAAAAGCATCAATTCTTCGGTGCTCAGCTTTCTTTATAGTCCAACTCTCACATCCATTCATGACCACTGGAAAAACCTTAGCTTTGACTAGACGGACCTTGTTGGCAAAGTAATGTCTCTGCTTTATAATATGCTGTCTAGGTTGGTCATAACTTTTCTTCCAAGGAGCAAACATCTTTTAATTTCATGGCTGTGATCACCATCTACAGTGATTTTGGAGCCCCCCAAATAAAGTCTTTCACTGTTTCCATTGTTTCCCCATCTATTTGCCATTAAATGATGGGACCAGATGCTGTGATCTTAGTTTTTTGAATGTTGAGTTTTAAGCCATTTTTTTTCACTCTCCTCTTTCACTTTCATCAAGAGGCCCTTTAGATCTTCTTCACTTTCTGCCCTAAGGGTGGTGTCATCTGCATATCTGAGGTTATTGATATTTCTCCCAGCAATCTTAATTCCAGCTTGTGTTTCATACAGCCCAGCATTTTTCATGATGTACTCTGAATATAATTTAAACAAGCAGGGTAACAATATACAGCCTTGACATACCCCTTTCCTAATTTGGAACTAGTTTGTCGCTCCATGTCCAGTTCTAACTGTTGGTTCTTGACGTGCATACAGATTTCTCAAGGAGGCAGGTAAGGTGGTCTGCTATTCCCATCTCTTTAAGAATTTTCCACAGTTTATTGTGATTCATACAGTCATAGGCTTTGGCGTAGTCAATAAAGCAGAAATAGATATCTTCTCTGGAACTCACTTGCTTTTTCTACGAGCCAAAGGATGTTGGCAGTTTGATCTCTGGTTCCTCTGCCTTTTCTAAATACAGCTTGAACATATGAAATTTCACGGTTCACATGCTGCTAAGCCTCACGTGGAGAATTTTGAGCATTATTTTGCTGACATGTGAGATGAGTGCAATTGTGCAGTAGCTTGAACATTCTTTGGCATTGCCTTTCTTTGGGATTGGACTGAAAAGTGACCTTTTCCAGTCCTGTGGCCACTGATGAGTTTTCCAAATTTGCTGGCATATTGAGTACAGCACTTTCACAGCATCATCTTTTAGGATTTGAAATAGTTTAACTAGAATTCCATTACTTCCACTAGCTTTGTTTGTAGTGATGCTTCCTTAAGGCCAACTTGACTTCACATTCCAGGATGTCTGGCTCTAGGTGTGTTATCACACCATCATGGTTATCTGGGCCATGAAATCTTTTTTGTATAGTTCTTCTGTGTATTTTTGCCACCTCTATTCCAATGAATATTCAGGGTTAATTTCCTTTAGGATCAACTAGTTTGATCTCTTTGCTGTCCAGGAGACTTTCAAGAGTTCTCCAACACCACAACTCAAAAACATCAATTCCTCACCGCTCAATCTTCTTTATGGTCCAGGTCTCACATCTGTACATGAATACTTGAAAACCTCTAGCTTTGCTGTTATAGACCTTTGTCAGCAAGATGATGTCTCTGTTTCTTAAAATGCTGTTTATATTTGTCATAGCTTTCCTTACAAGGAGCAAGCATCTTTCAATTACATGGCTGCAGTCATCATCTGCAGTGATTTTGGAGCCCAAGAAGATAAAATCTGTCACTGCTTCTACTTTTCCCCCTTCTATTTACCATGAAGTGACTGAAGTGGCTTACTATAATCTCAGTTTTTTGAATGTTGAATTTCAAGACAGCCTTTTCACTCTCCTCTTTCACCCTCAGTGATATCATCTGCCTAGCTAATGTTGTTGGTATTTCTCCTGGCAATCCTGAATCTTGAATCTTGGCAAGCACAATCCAGCTTGTGCTTCATCCAGCCCAGCGTTTGGCATGATGTACTCTGCGTATAAGTTAAATAAGCAGGATTACTGGCTTCCCAGGTGGTGCTAGTGGTAAAGAACCCACGGTTTGATCCCTGGGTTGGGAAGATCCCCTGGAGGAGGGCCTGGCAACCCAATCCAGTATTCTTGCCTGAAGAATTCTATGGGCAGAGGACTCTAGTGGGCTATGGTCCTTAAGGTTGAAAAGAGTTGGATACAACTGAAGCAACTTAGCACACATGCAAGCAGGGTGACAATATACAGACTTGTGCTCCTTTTTCAATTTCGAACCAATCAGTTGTTGGATGTCTGGTTCTAAATGTTGCTTCTTGATCTGCATACAGGTTTCTCAGGAGGGACTCTCAAGAGTCTTCTCCAATACCACAGTTCAAAATCCATTGATTCTTCAGTGCTCAGCTTTCTTGTAGTCCAACTCTCACACCCACACCACTCCAGTACTCTTGCCTGGCAAATCCCATGGATGGAGGAGCCTGGTAGGCTGCAGTCCATGGGGTCGCTAGGAGTCAGACACGACTGAGAGACTTCACTTTCACTTTTCTCTTTCATGCATTGGAGAAGGAAATGGCAACCCACTCCAGTGTTCTTGCCTGGAGAATCCCAGGGACGGGGAGCCTGGTGGGCTGCCGTCTATGGGGTCGCACAGAGTTGGACACGACTGAAGCGACTTAGCAGCAGCATCAGCAGCACCCTCACCCCACCTCAATTCTTCCTACACTTCCACTCATTTCAAACCTTTATTTTTATAATTATTAAGAAATGATTTCTACACAGATACTTCACTATTCTTGTACAAGAATCTTTTCAGTACAAATATTAATTTTTCTGCATTTATGTAATATATAGCACACAGATTATAATTGGACAGACTCTTTTCACCTTCACGTCTTTCCTCTGGTTTCCCACATCCTTTTTTGTCACATTTTTATTTTTCTTCATTTTATCCAGTCCATTCTTGAAACTGCATCTCCTTGATTATTGTATGTGAATACACTGAGCTTCCTTGTTTCTTCAAAGCTTCCTGAAAGGTTTTAAACTTTCACTATAGCTTACTTAAAACAGGAAAATATAATAAATAATTTGGACCACAGATAACTTTTCATTACTTTCAAAATGGCCTATGCTCAAGCAAATATAATCATGGAACATAAGGCATGACTTTTCAAAGATGCCATATTATATTATACTTTAGGGTAACTTGAGGATTCTTTAATTAGTCAGTCAGTACATAGTACTGAAATATAAGATTATGCTGATGAAACTAGTGAATATTGTCTATCCTTTATCAAAACAGTCTCTTTTTGTAGAAGTTTAAATTTTTCAAATGAGGGAGTTTTCCAGTCTTTCTTCAGGAAACAAATTTCTTGTGCCTCCAAAAAAAAAAAAGGAACAATCAGGGTCAGTGTCTAGTGATGTGATTTATTTCACTATAAGTTATTTATTCAAAGTATTCATTTTGCACAACACTTTCAACACTTATTTCTCTTCTACTGTGCAATTTATTTTCTTTGGTAGACTAAACACAAGGAGGGGATTCTGATAAGATAACTAAGATTTTAGGATACAAAAGTGGAAGTTGGGAATTCCCTAGTGTTCTGGTGGTTGGAACTCTGTGCTTCCAGTGCAGACAGCCTGGGATCAGTTCCCGGTGAGGGAACTAAGATCCTGCAAGCAAGTCAGATGGCAGAACCAATAAACAAACCAGTGCAGCTAGAGCTTAAACAAAGAAACAAATACTATTTGAAATTGAAAGGCTTAAAAAAAAAAAAAGATGACCTTGATCTCAAACTCTTAAAAGCAATTTCATCAGATGAGTTAAAGTAGCTGAAAAGAAAAAAAGAAAGAAAAGAATCTGGTCATTAATAAGAGCTAAATACTTATTCAAATTTTAAATATCATCTTATTAATAAATTCAATATTGGATATACTGAAAAGAAGAAGAAATGTATAATATGGAACCCCAAGAGACATAAATATAAATATATATATATATATTTTTTTTTTCTTGATTGAATTAAGCTCTCAGTCAACCAAGGGAACATTTAAAGACCTGAATGCCAATTTCTTGCTCAAGAAATAGCAAGGTAAGAGGAAAACTTAAAGAATAACAATGCACTGGCTATAAGCCAGTCTCATAAAGATAAAAGTGCAGAATTCTGAAGGAGACTGGCAGATATCCCAGATCAATTAAGGAAGAAATCCTGCTGTGTAGACAACATACTTATCTTTGAAAACTTAAATTTAGATAATGTAGCCCAGGAAAGGATAAATGGACATAAAAATATATAATTAAACTGAAAAAGAATTATAGATTTGTAGGGACTCTTTTATATGATAAATGTGTAACTGAGTGACTCATTCTACTAAACTGTATCTCTGGTTAATTCACTGAAGTAAAGGTAAACTAATATTTGGCAGAACAGAAAACCAACCCTACCTGACTGACTGAATGGTTTTCAAAAAGTCAAGTTGACAGTCTCACCAACCACTAATGTTAAAATATCAAATCTGGAAACTAGTGCTCAAAATGTATCAGCCTTTTGTCAAATGTATTTGACATTGTTATTTAGAAACCTAGAACAATATGTAGTTCATATATATATATATAAAGTAAATTACAAAGTGTAGTGTAAAATGAGCACATCTGAGGGTTGAATCACCACGTATTGATACCATGATTTTCTTAAGTTAGGATGCAGAAAATAGAAATAGGCCCACAGTTGAGCCTATCAAGTAGAAAGAAATATCGCTACCAGTTGCCATGTGTTCTTATGGTATACAGTTAGATTGTGTCACTGAAGTCAGAGCTGTAAAGATGAATACTTAATGAGAACCATCTCAGTGCCATGGCCTGTTGTGGAAAGACTGTGCTCAGGACATGGGATCCCTCATCAGTAATTGAGAAGAGTAGATTAATGCTGCTTTGAAGCAAATTAAATAAACCCACAAGTTTCAGTCCTCCAAACAGCCCTTTATTTCCTCTTTAATCCGTATTTAAAGGAAATACACTTAAATGTCTATATACAATTTATTTCTCATAACAATGGGAATAAAAAGATAAACGTGATACACGTGACAAATAAGTTGGTTAAGAACATGAGTTTAACAGATAACTTTATTGTTAAAAGAATCATTCAATTAGTTTAAAATGGTGTTCTATTTGTTGATGAGTCAATAAAATTTAATAATATATTTTGCACATACTTGATATAAAATATTATATAACCATCCCGGTATTCCAGATCTTTAAAATCAGCAGAACTATTTAAAAATGTACCAAAATTTGTCAACTTATAAATATTTAATTTCATTCTTTGGCACCTAAAATATTCAAACTTTTTTTTTTTTTGAATAGTTTAACCCTTACTTTGAGGCAAATCATAGGTCAAAATCATTTTGTTATATATCTTAAAGTGTCAGGGTTAATTATATCTCTTTCCTAAATTTGTCATAATTTTAGTCAACGGTATTTCTTCTATTTAGTTCCTTCTACCATTAAAACACAAAAATAAACTCAAAATGGATTAAAGATCTAAACGTAAGACGTGAAACTATAAAACTCCTAGAGGAGAACATAGGCAAAACACTCTCCGACATACATCACAGCAGGATCCTCTATGACCCACCTCCCAGAATATTGGAAATAAAAGCAAAAATAAACAAATGGGACCTAATTAACCTTAAAAGCTTCTGCACATCAAAGGAAACTATTAGCAAGGTGACAGCCTTCAGAATGGGAGAAAATAATAGCAAATTAAGCAACTGACAAACAACTAATCTCAAAAATATATAAGCAACTCCTACAGCTCAACTCCAGAAAAATAAATGACCCAATCAAAAAATGGGCCAAAGAACTAAATAGACGTTTCTCCAAAGAAGACATACAGATGGCTAACAAACACATGAAAAGATGCTCAACATCACTCATTATCAGAGAAATGCAAATCAAAACCACTATGAGGTACCATTTCACACCAGTCAGAATGGCTGCAATCCAAAAGTCTACAAATAATAAATGCTGGAGAGGGTGTGGAGAAAAGGGAACCTTCTTACACTGTTGGTGGGAATGCAAACTAGTACAGCCACTATGGAGAACAGTGTGGAGATTCCTTAAAAAACTGGAAATAGAACTGCCTTATGACCCAGCAATCCCACTGCTGGGCATACACACTGAGGAAACCAGAAGGGAAAGAGACACGTGTACCCCAATGTTCATCGCAGCACTGTTTATAATAGCCAGGACATGGAAGCAACCTAGATGCCCATCAGCAGATGAATGGATAAGAAAGCTGTGGTACATATACACAATGGAGTACTACTCAGCCATTAAAAAGAATACATTTGAATCAGTTCTAATGAGGTGGATGAAACTGGAGCCTATTATACAGAGTGAAGTAAGCCATAAGGAAAAACACCAATACAGTATACTAACGCATATATATGGAATTTAGAAAGATGGTAACAATAACCCTGTGTATGAGATGGCAAAAGAGACACTGATGTATAGAACAGTCTTATGGACTCTGTTAGAGAGGGAGAGGGTGGGAAGATTTGGGAGAATGGCATTGAAACATGTAAAATATCATGTATGAAACGAGATGCCAGTCCAGGTTCAATGCACGATACTGGATGCTTGGGGCTGGTGCACTGGGACGACCCAGAGGGATGGTGTGGGGAGGGAGGAGGGAGGAGGGTTCAGGATGGGGAACACATGTATGTATACCTGTGGCGGATTCATTTTGATATTTGGCAAAACTAATACAATTATGTAAAGTTTAAAAATAAAATAAAATTTAAAAAAATAAAATAAAATCCCAACTGGAACAAAAAAATAAATAAATAAAAAATAAAAAAATAAATAAAAAAGAATGTCCATAACTATGGAATACTAGTCAGCAATTAAATAAAATAACTAATCATATACTCAAAAAAAAAATCTTATCCTTACCTATGCTTTTATAGAGCTGAACCATTGATTTCCTTAAATGAAAGTAAAATTTTGAAAATAAAAGTAAGCATTCATGCTAGATAATAAACCAATCTTTGAGTTATCCTTTTATTATAGTTATTGAAATATCAAAACATGAGCTTATTAAAATTTATAGAAAACTTCTATTCTTGTATATAACAAAATTTTCTACAACTATTTAAAATTCATTTGAGCTTGACAAAGCTACATATATATATACCACGTGGTGAAAAATTATAACAGAAGGCAAAATTTTAAAAATAAAACATTCAGATTTCTGAAAGATGCATTTAATAACCTAGTATAATACTCTCATTTCATAGGAAAGGATATAATCCCCATAAAATTCAATACTGACCAAGTTCAGTAGTCTAGGAGCAGAGGAGAAATTAGGATGCTATGTCGAACTGTTTCACTTTTTCTGAGATCTAGTGAATACAAGATAAACAACAAAAGGATGTGCTTTTTGAATAAAGAAGTCTTCATCTAAAGTCAGTAGATGTTTTGTTTTTAAGGGCAACACTGGTGTGATTCACTTGAAATGAAAGGCTTCAGAAAAGTCATACCGCTTTCCATCACTTTTCCACCATGATTTGTTATGAGTTAGTGAAAGCAGCCAAGTGTATTTGAAAATGTAATAGGAAACACCATTCTTGTGTCTGTTAATCAAAGGAAGAGCAGATGATAAAAATAGTGTCATATTCTAACCTACCCTTTTATCAAATCATCATTGCTAGAATATTTGAGATAAATGTCACTTTATACTAAAAGGTAAATACATTTTACCTATCACTAGTTGGGCTTCCCTGGTGGCTCAGCAGTCAAGAGTCTGCCTGCCAATGCAGGAGATACAGGTTCAATCCCTGAGTTGTGAAGAAGCCCTGGAGAAGGAAATGGCAACTCACTCCAGTGTTCTTATCTGGGAAATTCCGTGGACAGAGGCGCCTGGTGGGCTATAGTTCATGGCATCGCAACAAATCAGACACGACTTAGCAACTAAAACAATAACATTATTAGTTGCCTTCATTTGAAAAATTTTTCTAAATAATATAGGTTTCTTTTATACTTAAATGCCATCAAAAGTCAAATAAACATAAAATAGATGATTTATATTATTATAAACACTATAGGAGTAAATTTTATAAATCTGTTTTCATTGAGGGGCCTCATATTCTTCTAATTGACCCACAGACATTTGAAATGTGGTGACATTCAATATTTTGGTAAGTTAGCTTAGGATACCTGTAAAAAATAAGTTGGTACAATTTTACTTTGATGCCAGACCTTCCCCATTCTCTCAATTCATTTTTATTAAGTTCTATTCTGTGTACAGTGATACCTTAGTTGATATAATCAACATAATTTATAAGGGTTTTTAAAAATTATTTATTTTTGGCTGCCTCCAGTCTTAGTTGCGACTGGCAGGATCTTTTTGTTACTGTTCCAGCTTGCAGGCCTCTCTCTAGCTGTGGTGCACACCCATGTGAGTTCCAGAACACACGGGCTCAGCAGCTGTGGTTCCTGGGTCTAGATGCCCAGGGCACTTGTGATCTTAATTCCCTCATCAGGGATTGAACCTTTATCCCCTGCATCAGAAAACAGATTCTCAACCACTGCACCACCAAGGAAGAATTAATTGTTAGGTAATACTGAAAACCAGATTCAAAATAATTGGTTAGTCTCCGGTGCCTAATTTTTGGTTTTGTAGTTGATTGGAGTTATTTATCGACATTAGAAATGAAGAATATGTTGATCATGTGTGATGCCCTTTACTATTCTCAGGTAATTATCTGGCATTATAAATTAATAATGCCTTGAGACAGCACAGTATTAGTATCTTGGAAAAAACTACTTTGAATACTTTAAATTCAATGTTTCATATAAGATATTTAGATAAGTAAATCTCTTTAGTATGTTTACACTTGTCATAAAAATATAAGCCACTTGTACATTTTCTCATGTTTCCTATATTCTCACGTCAGGAGCTACGGGTGAAATTTAATGAGTATTTCCAACCACATTTTAAAAGTAGCATCATATATTTTAATTACCCCCAGCCCATCAATCTCCAATCCTCTTCTCTTATTAATACATATATGTACCTGTTTATGATCTGTCATCCATTAGAACGTACTCAAAGAAAGCAGACAGTTTCTCTCTCATGTTCACTATTTTATCCCAAGAGTTTTTAGACTAGAGCATGGAAAAAGGGAATAGCTAATGCTTAAATAAAACTTGCTGGGGGAATAAATGACTAATGCCAGCCTAGGTTTTAAGTCCCTCGTTCGTCCCTCTTCCAGGGATTGTTTATATTCTGAGACCTCTTTTCCCAGTGACTTATTGAATACAAAGTTTTTGATTACGTCCCACAGAAATGCCTTTTATATCCCTATATGTTTGTGTATCTATAAAGCAACACAGTCATGAAAAAATGCAACATTACTATCTGTAATGAACCCTGATAATTAAATTTCTACACTATTGTATGCCATTCTATTTATTAAAAAAATAATGCTGTAGCAGAGGATTTTCAGAGCAGTGAAAATACTTTGTATGATACCATAATGATGAATGTGGTATGAATATTGGCAAAGACGCAATATTTAATGGCAAATATTCCATGATGTATTTGCCCAAACCCACAGAATGTGCAACACCAAATGTGAGCCATGATGTAAACTTTATGTATACCACATGTAACCAAGAGTGCACCAAGTTCATCAATTGTAGCAGATGTGCCTCTCTGGTGGGTAGATCTGCTGGTCTGGGAGGCTATGCTTCTGTGGTGGCACAGGGGAAATCTCTGTCTCATCCTCTCAATTTTGCTGTGAACCTAAAATGGCTCTTAAAAAAAAAAAAAGAAATGTCAATTTCAAAAAAAAAAAAAAAAAAAAATAATGCTGGTCTTGAAATTTATTTCACAATGCACAAACCCACAGTTTGTAACACTGTTTAGCAAAAAAATGCTAAGAGATGAACCCACATTAACTTCTGAGTATGTAGAAAGAACACATATATTCTAGTCAGCCTTGGATGGTGTAATCTCGAGTTTAATTTTCCTGAACTTCCTAGGCATCTTAGTGCTTCTGGCTCTGTCTATACATGAATGTCATACATAGAGATATTCTCATATCCCAGACTTTCAGGAGCTGAAAGGCCTGAAAGAGAATGAAAAAATGTCTCTTCTAGATCTCATCCTTGAGCAGCAGAGAAATTAAGTAAATTTGGATTTGGATTTGGATTCAGTTACAGCAAAGCAAAATACTAAAGTTCTTTCATATAACTTATCACCACAACCATGCACTTAAGAATGACTACTCTCCTTTTGTGTTTTTGTTTGTTTGTTCGTTTGTTTTTAAAGTAAAGAAACTGAGGTTCAGGAGCTCAAATGATTTAAGGTGACAAACCTAGTGAGAGTCTTGATTCACTGCTCCTTTTCCAAATATACTCTCCTACCCCTGGGGGCTATAGACAGGATTTAGAAGTTCCTGGACTCAAGTGCCTTGGACTGCAAGGAGATCCAACCAGTCCATTCTGAAGGAGATCAGCCCTAGGATTTCTTTGGAAGGAATGATGCTAAAGCTGAAACTCCAGTACTTTGGCCACCTCATGCAAAGAGTTGACTCATTGGAAAAGACTCTGATGCTGGGAGGGATTGGGGGCAGGAGGAGAAGGGGACGACAGAGGATGAGATGGCTGTGTGGCATCACTGACTCGATGGACGTGAGTCTGAGTGAACTCCAGGAGTTGGCGATGGACAGGGAGGCCGGGCGTGCTGCGATTCATGGGGTCGCAAAGAGTCAGAGACGACTGAGCGACTGATCTGATCTGATCTGGATTCCAAGGGTATTTCCTCTGCACCTCTGAGCTTCCACATACTCAGAGTAGGGGGGCCCCAAGGCCTGGATGTCCCTGCCTCTCTTTGTGGACCAAGAAGACAATACCCCCTTAACTTCTTCACTTTGCTAGTCTCAACTGGCCAAACCCCACCCAATTTCTAGATCTTTCTACAGTGCAGGAGGTGGGCAGTGGGACACATGCAAACACCCTTGACAATTTACTGTTACACTTCATCGCATACAACCCTCACACCTAAGACAGGCTAAGTTTCACTCCGAGAAATTAACCTTGACTTGGCTAAGGCCACACCTACTGGAGTTCAAGGGCTTCCTTTGTGGCTCAGTTGGTAAAGAATCCACCTGCAATGCGGGTAGGCCTTGGTTCGATCCCTGGGTTAGGAAGATTGCCTGGAGAAGGGAAAGGCTGCCCACTCCAGTATTCTGGCCTGGAGAATTCCATGGACTGTATGGTCCATGGGGTCTCAAAGAGTCGGATATGACTGAGTGACTTTCACCTCACTGGGGTTCAAAGATCAGAATCAAGCTCCTTGCTATTGAGATTTTCCTTTTTTTTTTTTTCCACTTAGCAAAATCTTGACTGAGCAGAATCTGACCTTGGTTATTGTAAAGGACAACTTTGGAACTGCAGCCCTTCTCCTCAAATCGCGCCCCCCCGCCCCCAAACGCCCGCCCCCATCACTAGGCAGGAGCCACGTCTTGGGGTGGATGAGCCACGTCTTGGGGTGGATGAGCCCGTCACCTCCGGAGAAGTTTGGGGATTCCACCCTCTCGCATTTCTCCCAGCCCCCCAACTCCCTGGTTCCCCTCGCCTGTCTGGTCTTCAGTCTCGGCCTGAGGCCCGAAAGGTGGGGGAGTCGCGTCCCAGGTCGCCCGGCCAGGCCCGGCGGCGGCGCGGGGCTCGGCCCTGGAGCCTGGCGCGCCGCGGCGGGGAGCCCGAGTGCGTACAGCCCGGGGCGCCGCCGCCAGGCGGGGGCCGCTGCTGCTCCGCTCGGCGTCCGGGCGCCTGTGCTGCAGCTGTCGGCCACCGGAGGGGGCGAACAAACGTCAACCTGTTGTTTGTCCCGTCATCATTGATCAACTCTCCGCGCCACGAGGAAGTGCGGCCGCCCCCCGCGCGGAGAGCGCGGCATGCAGGAAGTTTGCGGAGAGCTCGGCGACTAGCACGGAGGCCAGGGCCAGCGAGTGCGGGCGCGCGTCCCGGGAGCCTGTCCCGGCTTTTTCTTGGAGTGACGCTGTCCCCGGGTCTCTGATCCCAATGCACCGGCTCATCCTTGTCTATACGCTAGTCTGCGCAAACTTTTGCAGCTACCGGGACACTTCTGCCACCCCGCAGAGCGCATCTATCAAAGCTTTGCGTAACGCCAACCTCAGGCGAGATGGTAAGAGACTCCGATTTTATTTTTTTTCAATTAAATACTTACTTTTTTGGTTGTCATCACTGTGGTTTCCCCCATCCCCCGCCCCTTCGGGTTCTTTCCTAAGAACCTTGGTGGCGTGTGTGTGGGAGGGGGTGCAGAAGAGGAAGAGGGGTCCGGTGCCTGCCTCCATCCCTGAGAGCCCCTTCCTGGGAATGGGACTGAGGGTGTGGAAGGCGGTGTGCGGGAGAGGACCGGAGAGCCCCGGTGACTCATCTCCAGGACCCTAAAGAAGTCATTTCGGTGTCCATCCGTCCACTGATAGGAGGACCTGGAAGCTGGAGAAAGACGCAGGCTGCGCCTCCCCATGCTCAGGTTCTTAATCTTGTGGGCTTGAAACAGATGGGGCATTTGTCATAGGTGGATGGACTCAAGAGTGGCCTTCTCTGGGTGATTTATTTTTATTTTTTAAGTGGGAGGCGAGGGAATGATTCGTTTCAGAGGAAATGGTAGCTGGAGCTTAGGGACAGTTTATTTATATATTATTTATCTTGAGAGGCCAGGTGTGCAGCCTGTTGCCCTGTTCATCCCCAGAGTGACTTCCCCAGTGGAGTTCAGCATGGCTCAGAAACTCACAATTTGGGAGAAAATGCTTTTTGGAGTTTCATCTGTATTCCAGGGGGACCTGACTCCTGCTATTAGTTTTCTTTCACGGAAGTCTTTCCAACTGTTTGCGAGAAGCAAAGCTCCTTCAACAGCCAAGTCTTAAGCAAAGTCCCAGAAAGGCTTGTTTGTTTTCCTTTTATGAAAGACACCTGGGCCACTGGATGCCAATGATTTTAATCGAGTTTGCTATCTGGGCCTCCACCAAGATCTGAAGTTAATGTATTTCTCAGTTCTCAACTACAGCTTATGTTGCCAATAATTTGCAGCTGCTTCCACAACCTACCTGAACTGACCCATAGGAGTTTGGTTTGGTTTTGTTTTGTTTTGTTTTCCCTTCATCAGATGATATATCTTTCCTTCTGCTTACTTAAAGTTCTGACACATCCCCTGAGGAGCTCACCAAGCTATTCTTCAAAGTTTCACTCTTTGAGCTGGCAACATTTGACTGCTGGTAAATTCATATTAGCCTTCTTATTATCAGTTTCTCTCTTGGCTTGTCCTTAGTTTGGATATCACTAAAAAGCTTCTGAGCTTTGAAACAAGCAAACAAAAACTTTGTTATATTTTCTGATGGCAAGGAGACTGTGGATTTCAGTGTGCTGAAGTCATCTGAAGTGGAGGGGATATAGGGAAACCACAGAGTCACTTCCAGGCAGAAGGTCACCCTGTATTTCAGTTACCTTATTATAGTATTTTATGTAAAATATGCTAGCAGTGCACTTTTGATAAGCCTTCATTTTGAACACATTTTTTTAATAAAAATTTTAAAAGGTTTAGGCTCAAGACAAAATTTTTATAGTTTTGTTTCCCTCATTAGTGTTTCCACCAGGGACACTCTTCTACTCATTGAGTTTTTAGATTTGTTAATGTTTGCACTTCATGTGCCCTTTCAGCTGCATAGAGTAAAATGCCATTTATAATTTGCATGACTTCATAGCCATAATTTTGTAATCCTTAACTTCCCAAGTATCAGTTACAAGAAGTCAAGGACAGAAAATGAAAAATATGTAACCATTGCCCATTAACCCAAGATTCTGACTTTTAAAACCAAGTCTCACAGCTCATATCTCTTTGTTTTTGTTGTTGTTGTTAAAACTCTGTACATCTGTCTAGTCTATATGAAAAGTGCTAATGCTTTAATTTTAATAAATTAAAGTTTTTATTTATTAATTTAAACAATTAATAGTTTGAAAACTACTCTAGATTTATTCCATCATATTTGAACTAGAACTGTTGTGTAGTTACAATAGACACACACACATACACACACATTTTGATTAGTTCAGACTGCTCAGTACTTTCCTCACTGTCAATCTCATTTATATAGAAGGCTAGGAAAGGGGAAAAGATAGTTAGATTAAAATAAAAATGTTGTATACAGAGTAAAAATAATTTACACTATAATGGGCTCTTAGATCGGGGAATTTTCAAAAGGCAGCTTATCTTAAGTGTTATAGACACACATTCTCAGAAAATAATAATAATATATTGCCCCAAGGGAATGTAATTGGATTTTAGGTGGTGAAAAAAAGTTTTATATGTTATAATGGTTTGTGGTCTTCCAAAGGGCAAGTGTATATAAACAGGTATCCAGTATATCTGTAGTATTAACAATTCATAGAGTATATGTGGAAACATGTCTAAAAAGACTCATTAATGAGGGGAGGGGCTGTAATGAAGAAAAGGTTGACAGACCCTTTGTAGCATTTTGGTGAGAACAATAATGAAGGGTTTTGATACAGTCTAGACATCATCTGAGAGATTTTATGTGGCAACAGCTGAGCTGACCAGAGGAGTTAATAACTTATTAAATTAAATCCTTATTCTGATCTGAGACATTTTAAACTTGCTCTGTCTAAGTTCCCTAGTGGCTCATTACAGAGGACAATATTCTTGATCCGATTCAAACAGGGTGTAAGTTTGGGGAGGACACACACCCAGGATACAGTAAGGGGAAAGATGAAGATAAGTGTTTCCAAGTATTAATTTAGGGTCCTGAGAATATTTGACCCTCAGATTACAAGTAGGAGATCACAACAGAAGATTAGATATGGCCCTTGATAAGGGTTTGAAACCACTCTCCAGTGATGGACCGTCTTTATGCTTGGGTGCCATGGCTTTGTCCCTGCTGGCCCTGTCGGCTGCCACCTAGTGCTGGAACTAAGAAGGGAATTAAGAGGACAGGCCTCCCCAGTCCTTGGCATGAGGCATGTTGGAGCCTGTCCAGCCTGATACAAAACTCTTGTTCTTTGATCTCCCTGTACCTAGTAGCTCCAGATAACTGGAATAGTTAATAAATGAATTGGAGATAAAGCGTGAAGGTTGGTAAGTGATAATCTCCATCTACTCAGTGTAGGAGGCCTCTCTGCTGAAGTATCCTGGCCTCCCAGAACTCTTTATCACTCTATATTCTTGCTTTAAAAGGGGTGTCTGGAGAGCCCTTGCCAGCGCTTGCAGAATGAATAAAGGTAACCCAAGGAGGCCGGTGGTTGAATTTGGTCTCTGTCACCAGGAGGAAACCAGGTTCTGCAGCTGGAAAGAATTAAAATGTAATAGTTGGCAGTGCTTTATTGAATATCTATGCTTCTTTATATCATATTTGTTATGCTTTCTCAGAATAACTTACTTTTGATACCCATTCCTGATCCACCTCTTGGCACAGAGAAAATCTGCTTTTAACAATAGCATCCACATGTTCTTATTTTAGTGTCTGTGCAGTTGGTGCTTTTGTTATAATAACTGGCCACAACTGGTGTTTCTCAGAGCGTGAACCAAGAAGTGTGAAAGTAGCAATTAACTGACAGTATGGCTTACTTATTTTTAAATCTAACTAGATAGAGCTTCCTGCTTAGGCAGTTAAGATTACAGATGTATTCTTCATTTTCTTGACCCTGTTTTGCTTTCAGAAAGTACAGGTGTTGGTGGCAAATGATTCTGCTTGGTTAGTTCTTGGTTAGTTCATATTAACCTGCTTGGTTAATATGCCAGGACTTGAATTGTGTATTGTCTATTATCATTATCTAGCGAGAGGCCTACAATTTTAGCAATTGTGGTCTTAGATTTTTTTTTTTTTAAGTAGTCAAGCTTATTTCTTAAATAACATCAGTTTCTGTTGTCCTCATTGATGACAGCACATTGACTTTGATTCAAAGATCAGAGCTTAAAGGAAAGGTGAAAAAACAGAGGATAATATAAACAAATTGGGCTTGCCGTGTGGCATGGGGTAAAGACTGTACCTGCCAATGCAGGAGAAGCAAGAAATGAAGGTTCAGTCTTTGGGTTGGAAAAATCTCCTGGAGGAGGCCATGGCAACCCATTCTAGTATTCTTGCTTGGAATATTCCAGGGACAGAGGGGCCTGGCAGGCTACCATCCATGGAGTAACAAAGAGTGGGACACAACTGAGCAACTGAGCACAAGCATGAGAATAGAACCAAATTACTTTTAAAGTGAAAGCTGAGAATCGGATTAGTGATAAATCTGATATTCTTGTGTATTTATATCTTCACTCTAAGTATATTAAAAACTCGTAATTTTACAAAAAATCATGGAAATTACATATTTTAAATGCAACATGACTTTGACTTGTCATCATAGGTCATTTTACTTAATAGAGTTTTTTTTAAAAGGTGAGTTTAGCCAGATATATATACACACACACGCACACACACACATATATATATATATATAGAGAGAGAGAGAGAGAGAGAGAAGTGAAAGATGCTGTAAGGCTGTGAGTTATACTAATTCATTAAATGACAGTGATTTTTGAATACAGGGTTTTTCCCTTTTAGCAAATGAAAGCAAAATGTTATTGTTTTAGTACAGTAGGATCAAACAGTGAAGCAATGTCCCCAGAGTCACTTACATGGGATTCCTGAGTACATGTGGTCTCAGAGAATTCCCTCATTCTTAGGATCTGGAGGATGTGGACATTTGTGTCTCTGTCCTTGAGAGCTGAGTCACAACGCCAATCATCTTCCTTCTGGAACTTACTCTCGAGCTTTCTTTGCTGAAGTGATATGATTAGTGTAAAAAGGCATTAGCTGAACATTTAAATAAAATTCTGCCCATATTAAAATAGGAGCCTAGTCTGAAATTTCTGAATTTACAGTTCCCAGAACCTGAGTATCACTGAGGTCTCATCACCCTGGAAGCCCCTCTGTAGCTAAGCACATTAGACATTAGATTTTATTAACTGGATCTGAGGTCTCATTAGGGTAATGTAAATCACAAAAGTGACCTGGTTAGTGTTTGACAACATTTTAAGTTATTTCCAACTTCTACATTTCAGAATTTATGCAATTTTATAAGGGGAAATTTTATGTAACTTTTACGTGAAGGACCATTTCAACAAAATGCTGCAAGAGGATGATACATAATAGTAAAAGCAAAGAATCCAGGACAAATGCTGCAGCAGAAATATTCTGGCTCCCTGTACAGTATTTCAGGACCAAGTGTAAGTCCTAAAAAAAGAAATACGCCCACGAGACACTGAAGTGCACAAGTGCACAGACGGGAAGAAATATTTTCTTCCAAGAACTTCTTTTTCAGAAAAAGAATGAAGCATGCCTTATTTCTTACAAGCACTGATGATGCATATAGTAATATGTCTTTGCTGTTCACCCAGATATGCTGACATTCATATATTCGCTTTAATTTTGATGGATTAATACTGGGTTTTTTTTTTTTTTGTGATTGTGCCATGTGCAGATCGGGAGGTCATAGCACATGAACTGTCTTTAGTTATGAAGAGTGATCTTTTACCAAGTTTGGAAGTTTTTACTTGAACACTTTTTGTGAAGCGTAAAGACAGTCAGTTTTGGGTGCAGGGCTTTCCCTATAAATATAAGCCAAACATGATTTGAAACCTTGTATATTAGGACTCTTGATTTTTTAAACTTAGCAGGCCTCCTTTGGACTGAAGAACTCAGTGACACAGTGCCTAAGTGTGGGATCTGAGAATGGGTTGAAGTGCCATATTAGTTTTAAGCTAGTCATTTCAGACCCAGTGTGAGAAGCTGCTGATAAGTTCCGCATTTTGCTGAGACATTTACTAAGCAATACAGCAACAGTGTGCTTTTACAGAATTCACTATTCAGCAGCTTCAGCTATGTAAAATGAAACCAAATGAGCAATAAATGTGCAACAAATCCACTTAAAAACCAAATTCATGTTGATGTTTGGTAGAAACCGACACAATTCTGTAAAGCAGTCATCCTTCAATTAAAAAACAATTGAAAAGAATCCAAATCTGTATCACAACGTGTGTAAATGAGCTCACAAAACTCCATGGTAGAAACTTAAATACTCTTTTCCTTTGCTTCCCTGCAGCGTGCAGCTCTATCTCATTTTCATGTGTGGCTTCCATGTCCACAGCACAGCCAGAGTGTGGCATTAGGAGAGGGAACAGGACTGGCTCAAAATACTCACACTGTGAGCCAAAATGAGAAGGGACAGCTAGTAGCTTTCCTGCCTCCTCTTACTTTTTTCAGACCTGAGCAGGCACAGCTGGCTTGGGTTTCTAATGAGTCAGATGAGAGTAGTTCCAGCCTGGAATGGACTGAAAGTGTGTGTCCCCTCCAAATTTGTATATTGAAAGCCCAACCTCCAATGTGATGATATCAGGAAGTGGAGTCCTTGGGATATGTTTAAATCATAAGAGCAGAGTCCTCATAAATGAGATTGCTATGCTAAGTCACTTCAGTCGTGTCCGACTCTGTGCGACCCCATAGATGGCAGCCCACCAGGCTCCCCTGTCCCTGGGATTCTCCAGGCAAGAACACTGGAGTGGGTTGCCATTTCCTTCTCCAGTGCATGAAAGGGAAAAGTGAAATGGAAGTCGCTCAGTCGTGTCCGACTCCTAGTGACCCCGTGTATTGCAGCCTAACAGGCTCCTCCATCCATGGGATTTTCCAAGCAAGAGTACTGGAGTGGGGTGCCATTGCCTTCTCCACATGAATGAGATTAGCTCACTTATAAAAGAGATCCCAGACACATCCTTTCCTTTTATGCCACGTGAGGAGGCAGCAAAAAGACATGGAATCTGCTGGACTTCCCAGCCTCTCAAACTGTAAGACAAACATTTCTGTAGTTTTAAGTCACTCAGTCTGTAGAAAATGTTTATAGCAGCCCAAATGGTCTTTAACCTATCTCTGTATATCACCAGGGATATACTATATTATAACCTAGTAAGACTGATGATTTTTAGAGAATGTTTTTGAATCATAAAGGAAATTTTAGATTGTATGGTTTATCAGGATCATAAACTGGACATGGTATTAGCTGAGGTATATATGGATTTCATCCAGAAGATTGACAACACTCACTATGACAGCTTTGTGGAAAAGAACAATTGTAGTCTGGGTAATAATGAACTGTTCTTATTCTTTTAGTGATAACTAATAGATTTGTGTTAAACAAGAGGAAAGTGAACAGGAATTTTTAATTTGCATTGTGGATTAGACCCTGTTGAATTCAGAATTCTTAATAACTTGAATGAAGACACAGAAAACACATCTACTTGCATATTTTACTTGGAAAAAATAGTTTATAGGTTGGATTAGAAGCAGAGTTTGGCTGATCCTTTTCTACAAAGGGCCAGATAGTAAATATTTTAGGCTTCCCTAAAGTCATGTGGTTTCTACTGCAACTACTCAACAACTCTGCCATTATGAGCAGCCATAGGAATTGCATAAATGAATGTGTGTGGCTGCGTTCGAGTAAAACTTTATTTACAAGGACAGGCAGTGAGCCTTCAGGCTGTAGTTTACTGAATTAGAGAATCTACATGCCTCTAAGGTTGAAATGATGGACTAAGATCTTGACTGCAGCCATAAAATTAAAAGACGCTTACTCCTTGGAAGGAAAGTTATGACCAACCTAGATAGTATATTGAAAAGCAGAGATATTACTTTACCAACAAAGGTCCGTCTAGTCAAAGCTATGATTTTTCTAGTGGTCATGTATGGATGTGAGAGTTGGACTGTGAAGAAAGCTGAGCACCGAAGAATTGATGCTTTTGAACTGTGGTGTTGGAGAAGACTCTTGAGAGTCCTCTGGACTGCAAGGAGATCCAACCAGTCCATTCTGAAGGAGATCAGCCCTGGGTGTTCTTTGGAAGGAATGATGCTAAAGCTGAAACTCCAGTACTTTGGCCACCTCATGCAAAGAGTTGACTCATTGGAAAAGACTGATGCTGGGAGGGATTGGGGGCAAGAGGAAAAGGGGACGACAGAGGATGAGATGGCATCACTGACTCAATGGACATGAGTTTGAGTGAACTCAGGGAGATGGTGATGGACAGGGAGGCCTGGAGTGCTGCAATTCATGGGGTCGCAAAGAGTCAGACACAACTGAGCAACTGAACTGAACTGAACCTTATAGAAACACAATTTAGGGATAAATGCAAAATCTAGCTCTTTGGCTGGAAAATAAAAACAACTGCATTATTATGGATTGGAATAACTTTAATTAACTTCAGTTTATTCTAGATAGATAGCAATATGTCTATATCATCTTACTGATTTAGTTGAACACAGCTGATGCTTCAGCAAATGGTGTAGTTGCTAAGCAACAGCAGTGTGAGACTGAGATTAGTGCTGACACCCTGTTGGGGTCAGGGAGGCAGCAGTGCTCTTACAAGGCAGACTCTGTCCAGCTGGGCTCGAGGGTGTTGTGCTCTTGTCTTCTGCAGGATTCTGCCTCCTTCTGACTCCTTTAAACCCGTGCCCTAAACTCAAAGTTTGCTGCTCTTCTGTATTTATACTTTCCCTTCTTACTGGCTCCTTCCTGTTAGCCAACACATATGTTTAAGTGTCTTTGCATTCTCCCATAGCATATAAAAGCCGTTTTAATATTTTTTATATAAAAAAAGTTTTTTTTTTTCATTTTATCACCATATAAACTTCTTCAGTCTCACTATGCCTCATTGTCTCTACTTCATGTCTCCCTTACTCACTGCAATTTGAAGTCATCCCTACCCCTCCAGGTGAGGTCACTATGAACTATAGTCTTCTCTGCGATTGGCAGGTCTCTTTTAGAAATGATTTCTTCCTTTGGTTTCACACTAGCCCCCTTTGCCTTAACTACTCCTAAATGTAAGTTTGAAATAGTGATAGAAATACAGCCAAAATTAGCACAGTACTTATTTTAGATTCTTTGGAGAAGCAAGATGAGAGAAGGTTTTAAAGTGTATCTTATGTTTTGTCACTGTGACAATTATGAACAGTGAAAAAAGTGGGAACAATCTTAGAGTAAAATAGGGATCTTATTAATATTAAAAAAACATTTAAAATTAAAAAATAATTTCATAGTACAACCTATCTAGCTCTACAGTTGCAGTTTTTTGGAGGTAGATATGCACCATATATGGGAGAAGGAAATGGCAACCCACTCCAGTACTCTTGCCTGGAGAATCCCATGGACAGAGGAGCCTGGTGAGCTATAGTCCATGGGGTCGCAAACAGTTGGACACGACTGAGCAACTAACACACACACACACACATATGCACATATACATGTGATAAACAATATCTTAAAAGGCAAAATACTTCTAACTATAGAAATATGACATTGAATAACCACATAGATGCTTTCCCTCATATCCCTGAGTGCTCTTTACCTATTTACGTTTTTTTGTCTCCTTGGCTGGGTCTTCATCTTCCTGTCTGCCCTTTAAATACTGGTATGTTTTCAAGGCTCTGACCTTCATTTTTCTCACTGGTAGTCTCTAGAGGATCTTAGTTTTTGTGCAAAGTGTCAGTTGCTTCTTATGTGTGAATGACCTGTAAATCTATTTTTACTGCTTCTCCCTCTTTTCCGAGCTCTCAATCTGTCTTTATACTTTACTTCTTGAGGTTAGTAAATGGGTGATCCTACTGGCACCTAAAGTAAATGCTCCAATTCAGTAGGCCTCAGAATAAAAGGATTCATTGTTTAAAATATTGGGTTATACATCCACTAGTGAATTCCTTAACAGTATTAATCCTTTTATTGTTTTTCTTCCAGACACATCATGATTGTTTTTGAATGAACTGTTGAGTGACTGTGATAACCAGGCATCCCATTTTAGACAGGAACTGTACACCCTTCATAGCCTTTCCTGATTTCTCATCTCCTCTCCAGGTAGAACTGGCTACTCCTTTATTTTCCCCACATTTCTATGGTACCTGTTTATTTCCATATCTGCCATCTGCTGATGTAAGCATACTCATTGCATTTAATGAAGCTGTGCACCCTCACTGTGTATTATTACTTGGTATGCAGGACTTCTCCTCAACAAGGTTTGAAGAGTCATAAATCAGCCAATCACTGTCTTCTTTTTACGACTGATCTTTAGGCCATGTGAGCCCTATCAGATTGTAAATGAATGGCACAAGGATGTTTAAATTCTGTAAAGTTTCTGTTAATTGTCTGGAAGGCTGTTTGTATTATTGAACAGGATGAGGACTAGAAGAGGAAGAAGAGATGAGAGGTCATGGAAATAGAAAATTAATTTGTGGACATTTTAAGCTTTAGGAGCTTGTGCAGTATTCATGTGGATGAAATCTAGAGGAATGAAATAAAAGAGAATCACTTATTTGCATGAAATGCATTCACAGTGAACATGAAGTAATCAGCTCTGTACTATCATGCTTCAAAGTGAGTGGTATTCATGACTGTGGGTATATCATCATCATGGTCATCATCATCCAGGCTTCCCTGGTGGCTCAGTGGTAAAGGATCCACCTGCAATGCAGGAGACCTGGATTTGATCCCTGGGTTGGGAAGATCCCATGGAGAAGGAAATGGCAACCCACTACAGTACTCTTGCCTGGAGAATCCCATGGACAGAGGGCTATAGTCCATAGAGTTGCAAAGATTTGGACAGACTGAGCGACTAACACTAACTAGCTAATAATAATACCTGATATTCTCAGAGTTCTTATAACATGACAAAGTGCTTTCATAGCCATTATAGACAGTGGTTTGGTGTGAAGAATTGGTCATTTCCAAATGACTTTATGGAAAAGTTCAAGATCACATATTCTTTTAGACTGCTGCCTTAGACATAAACGTGACATTAGAGATTAATTTTGGACTAATATCAGTGAAATGTGGAGGGTCTTCAACTGTTTCCCCTGCACCCCAAGCCTGCCTTCCCCTACCAAAAAGCCTCGCACATACTCTGACTAGAATCAATCCTTTTTGGTATACCTTTCTTTTCCAAAATTAGTATTTGAGCACTGCCAAAAGAATTTCCCAGTACTTAATAAAAGTTCAAAAGAAAGGATAGAAATAAATTAAGGATCATGAAACAAGTCTTGAGGTTCAGTCAGGATTATTGACTATGGAAAGCTGAGGAAAAAGTAATGCATCTCCATTTTGTTTAAAGATTTATCTATAGAGAGCATGTTCACACTCTTTTACTGAGGATTTAATAAGAGAGTTGCTATTGAATAGAATTTTTAAAAAGTACACATTTCCTATGAAAGCAAAAACTCCATAGATGAAGTTGGAATATGGAGTTAAAGGATTTTTTTAGACAGTTGCTAATTAAAAAAAAAAAAAATACAAAAGAGGATGGTATAAGACCTATTTGTAATTTAAAGTGCAGCATATTTGAAGATTATTTGAATACTCTGGGAAGAGCCACTGTGATTTCATATTGTTTTGATTCAAATCTTTAGTTTACTACTGTTCACCAAACTCAACAGCAGCAACATAAACACTACTTATTTATCCAGTTCAGTTCAGTCGCTCAGTTGTGTCCGACTCTTTGCGACCCCATAAATCGCAGCACACCAAGCCTCCCTGTCCATCACCAACTCCCGGAGTTCACTCAGACTCACGTCCATTGAGTCAGTGATACCATCCAGCCATCTCATCCTCTGTCGTCCCCTTCTCCTCCTGCCGCCAATCCCTCCCAGCATCAGAGTCTTTTCCAATGAGTCAACGCTTCGCATGAGGTGGCCAAAGTACTGGAGTTTCAGCTTTAGCATCAGTCCTTCTAATAAACACCCAGAGCTGATCTCCTTCAGAATGGACTGGTTGGATCTCCTTGCAGTCCAAGGGACTCTCAAGAGTCTTCTCCAACACCACAGTTCAAAAGCATCAATTCTTTGACGCTCAGCTTTCTTCACAGTCCAACTCTCGCATCCATTCATGACCACTAGAAAAACCATAGACTTGACTAGACGGACCTTTGTTGGTAAAGTAATGTCTCTGCTTTTCAATATGCTATCTAGGTTGGTCATAACTTTCCTTCAAAGAAGTAAGCGTCTTTTAATTTCATGGCTGCAGTCACCATCTGCAGTGATTTTTTGGAGCCCCCCAAAATAAAATCTGACAGTGTTTCCACTGTTTCCCATCTATTTCCCATGAAGTGATGGGACCAGATGCCATGATCTTCGTTTTCTTAATGTTGAGCTTTAAGCCAACTTTTTCACTCTCCTCTTTCACCTTCATCAAGAGGCTTTTTAGTTCCTCTTCACTTTCTGCCATAAGGGTGGTCTCATCTGCGTATCTGAGGTTATTGATATTTCTCCCGGCAATCTTGATTCCAGTTTGTGTTTCTTCCAGCCCAGCGTTTCTCATAATGTACTCTGCATAGAAGTTAAATAAGCAGGGTGACAATATACAGCCTTGACGTACTCCTTTTCCTATTTGGAACCAGTCTGTTGTTCCATGTCCAGTTCTAATTGTTGCTTCCTGACCTGCATATAGGTTTCTCAAGAGGCAGGTCAGGTGGTCTGGTATTCCCATCTCTTGAAGAATTTTCCACAGTTTATTATGATCCACACAGTCAAAGGCTTTGGCATAGTCAATAAAGCAGAAATAGATGTTTTTCTGGAACTCTCTTGCTTTTTTGATGATCCAGTGGATGTTCACAATTTGGTCTCTGGTTCCTCTGCCTTTTCTAAAACCAGGTTGAACATTTGGAAGTTCACAGTTCATGTATTGTTGAAGCCTGGCTTGGAGAATTTTGAGCACTACTTTACTAGCATGTGAAATGAGTGCAATTGTGCAGTAGTTTGAGCATTCTTTGGCATTGCCTTTCTTTGGGATTGGAATGAAAACTGACCTTTTCCAGTCCTGTGGCCTCTGCTGAGTTTTCCAAATTTGCTGGCATACTGAGTGCAGCACTTTCACAGCATCATCTTTCAGGATTTGAAATAGCTCAACTGGAATTCCATCACCTCCACTAGCTTTGGAGTGGAGTAGCATTCGTAGTGATGCTTTCTAAGGCCCACTTGACTTCACATGTCTGGCTCTAGGTGGTGGCTCCCACCACCCTCCCATCACCCTTCCACCATCCTCCATCCACCATCGTGATTATCTTGATCGTGCAGATCTTTTTTTGTAAACAATAAGTATTTGTTTAACTTATTTGTTTAACAAATACTTACTGAACCCTGATATGCATGCAAATCTCTGGATTAACCAGTGAGGCAGAAACAGTTAAGCCTAAGGTACACTCTCTGCTAAAATTTATACTTTAGTTGATGAGATAAAATATGCACGGGAATAAACAAAAGACAAGACAAGCCCAACTGTGTGCTGCCCTCATGTGACGTATTTTTTTAAGACTGTGTCCTGTTGACCGAATTGTGACTCTAAGTCATCTAATGTTTAATTCAGAAAAAAATGATATTGATTAGGCTGCTGTTGAGCATAGTACTGTGTGAAGACTGAAAGACAAATCCTTTATTGATTATTAATATTACTATTATTATATCAAGGATTTGAGCAGAAAAGTAATTTTAATTGTAGGACTGGGAGTCATGTGTTCTTCATTTTAGATATTAGGCTAAATATTTTTGAACCATAAAAGCAAATATACAGGGCCACTTGCCAACCCAGTATGACTTAACTTTTTTTTTTAATCAGAGTATAATTGCTTTACAAAATTGCATTAATTTCTACTTTACAGTGAAGCAAATCAGCTATATAATGTATACATATGTCTCCTCCCTTTTGGACCTGCCGCTCAACACAGCACCAGCTAAGCTCCCAGTACTTTGCAACAGGTTCCCACTGTCTATCTATTTTACGGCCAATTTCCCAATTCATCCCATCCTCCCCTACCCATCCCCATGTCCACATGTCTGTTCTGTACATCTACGTTTATTTTCCTGTCCTGCAGATAGGTTCATCTGTATCATTTTTCTATATTCTACATACGTGCGTTAATATACAATATTTGTTTTTCTCTTTCTCGCTTACAATAGCCAGCACATGGAAACAACCTAAATGTCCAATAATGGATGAATAATAAAGAAGATGTGGTTCTTATATACAAAGGAGTATTGCTCAGCCATAAAAAGAAATGAAATTTGGTCATTTCTAGAGATGTGGATGGACCTAGAGTCGGTCATACAGAGTGAAGTCATAAAAAGAAAACCAGTATCAACTTAACTTTTTAACATGTGATATGCACTATGATTATTTGACACTGGATTGCAACAGAAAAAGGACTGGTTTGTGCATCTTATTATTTTTTTAACCCCCTTTCTTGGTTGGGCATGTCAGCTCAACTAAGGAAATTTTATATTTTCCAAATACATTGAAGACAGCAAATTACAAATCTTGGTAATCTGTCATTAATGTATAACTATTACATATTAGCTCAATAAATTTTAGGTAAAAATAGAATATGTTGAAAATATGTGACTATTTTACTGCTTTGTATCCTGGTGGCTCTGTGGGAAAGAATCTGCCTGCCAGTGCAGATATGGATTTGATCTTCGGTCTGGGAAGATCCTCTGGAGAAGGAAATGGCAACCCACTCCAGTTTTCTTACCTGGAGAATCCCATGGACAGAGGAGGCTGGCAGGCTACAGTCCATGGTGTTGCAAAAAGTTGGGCAAGACTGAGTGAACAACAGCAACCCTTACTCATCCAGTTTGTGTGCATGTATAAAATTCTTGAAAGTCCAATTTAGAAACATTGGTTGAAAATCATTTTCTGAATAACAGTCGCATGTGCACAGCCACTGGTTGACAAATTTCCTTGGAGCACATGGCCAGCTTGTTGACAACTCTAGACTTGAAGTGGACTCCTCATTACTTGTCAGATGAATAAGTTACTCTGGGGGACAAAAAATATTATGATATCATAGGGGAGAAGTCATCTGTAAATACTGCAGTTTCTGAAATCCTAAGGAGACACAGGGCAGAGCGGTGAGCATGTAACAGTATAGGACCATGAAACCTGCAGCTCTCTGTCCAGATGCAGAACATTAATCAGTCGCATATAGTCACATTATTGCTTCATTAAGGAAATGGTGCAGTTAATCCAGTTTTAGTAAAAATTGCAAAAAACATCGTTGCTTTTGTTGTTGTTTAGTCACTAAGTTGCGTCTGACTCTTTTACGAACCCAAGGACTGTAAAGCTCCTTTGTCCACAGGATTTTCCAGGCAAGAATACTGGAGTGGGTTGCAGTTTCCTTCTCCAGGGGATATTCCTGACCCAGGGATCAAACCTGTGTCTCCTGCATTGGCAGGCAGATTCTTTACCACTAAGCTACCAGGGCAGCCCCCAAATTGCAAAGTGGTATACAAAAATGATTGTTTTTAGTGAATGCTTTAGAGCATATTGGAAAACTATTTATTGTGGTGTGTATGATGGTAAATGATGATCCTCAGGTCCCAATTCTAGCGTGTCTAAGTACTACAGTATGTGGCAAAGACTTTACAAGTGTGATTGTGCTTTGGATCTTGAATGGTGAGATTATCCTGAATTATCTGGCTGGGCCATGATGCAATCACAAATGTCCTTACAGGGTAGAGATGTAGGGAGATTTGACACAGGCAGAGTAGGGGGCAGTGTGACCACAGAAACAGAGATTTCAGTGATGTGGCCACAAGCCAAGGACTGCCAGCAGCCACCAGAGGCTGGAAGATGCAAGGAAGAGATTCCCCCCAGAGCATCAGAAGGAGCAAGACCTTGCTGGCACCTTGATTTTGGCTCTCTGAACTGACCTCGCACTTCTGACTTCCAGACTCTAACAGAATAACTGTATGTGTTTTAAGCCAGTAAACCTGTGGGACTTTGTTACAGCAATCACAGGAAACTAATAAAGGGCCTTTGAGTTGAAAGATGAATGGTTGAACTGCCTTTTTGTTGAGTCCAGTTTTCTGTTTATGAAATTTCATTGACCAATACAGCTGTATTGACAAATGATGAATTTAGATCCCTGCCCTTGAGAATTCTCTAGTAAGATAAGCCTTACTTCCACTCTTCTAGTTCCATATCAGAATGTTTAGGAAATTCTGGTTCCAAATCTTACCTGTTTTTCAGAGAAGATTAAGTCCTGACATGATGGGAAAGCACAGTGATTCTATTTTATCAGACTTTCATTGATTCTTGAATATTTCCCTTTACCCAAACATGTCACTTATGCATTTTTAGCTCCTAGTTTACTCATTTGCTCTTGCCACAGACTTTTGTTGTGAGACTGTCATGTGTCACTTTCTGTACTGGGGAACAGTGTTGAAAGTGATGTGGGGAAAAGTGCTGAAAGTGATGTGATAATAATTACTTTGTTAATTAACAATGTGTTAATTATGTGATTGTAGCTACCATCCACAGAGTACTTGTTGGAATAGATAGTATGCTGATAATAATACTATATGTGTTAGTACAGTCATGATATTATATGTTAGTTGATGGGACATAGATCTTTCTTGATGACATATTGGCAAATGTTAGGTTTATTAGAAATTTGGAGCTTAGGACAGAATCCGAGAATTCCAGTTGAATACCTGAGCCCTTAACTCAAATTGAACCCAACTCTTACCACTGTAGGCCATCACTGTCCAATAGAAGTATAATGCAAATGAATGTTATTTTAAAAATTGGTAACCACAGAAGAAACTAACAAGCAGAAGTTAATTTGAATAATATATTTTATTCAATCCAGTCTGTATCCAAATATTGTTATTTCAATGTTTAATAAATATTTTAAAAATACTGAGATTTCTTTTATATCCTTATTATCATATGGAACCTTCAAATATGATATGCATTTTATATATACATATAACACATCCTATTTCAGACTAGTGCATTTCAAATACTCAGTAACCACACGATGCTAGGCATTACTGATTTGAACAGCACAGTTATCTTAAGATCACTTATTTAAACCAACACAAGCTATCATTTTTTTTAACTTAAAAAATGTTGAGTTTCTGAAAACTGTATATCCCTTTCTTTGTTGCAACATGTTTAAATTAACTATGTCAGTTTTTAGGGGGATTAATAACCTAGCATAGGCAAGTTTTATGTGGCTTATATTTTGTTTTCTTATTATATCAACATTGTTATAGTTGATGTTCCTGGTTATTTTCATGTAATCTCTTTTAAAAAAAATGCAGTTATCTCATAAACTTGCAGTCAACCAGGCTACGCAGTTTATATGCAGGTACAAATTTTTCTGATTTTTGAGAAGCTTCTTTTGAAAATAGCAGCTGGCTCTTCATTTCTCTGTTGTGAATGGGGGGGGAAAAAAAAAAAAAGCTGTGTTTAACCAACACCGGTTGTCTCTTTCATTTACACCTTAATTTGACTTAGGTAATAACAACCTAGATAGCATATTGAAAAGCAGAGACATTACTTTGCTGACAAAGGTCCATCTAGTCACGGCTATGGTTTTTCCAGTGGTCATGTATGGATGTGGACTGTGAAGAAAGCTGAGTGATGAAGAATTGATGCTTTTGAACTGTGGTGTTGGAGAAGACTCTTGAGAGTCCCTTGGACTGCAAGGAGATCCAACCAGTCCATTCTGAAGGAGATCAGCCCTGGGATTTCTTTGGAAGGAATGATGCTAAAGCTGAAACTCCAGTACTTTGGCCACCTCATGCGAAGAGTTGACTCATTGGAAAAGATTCTGATGCTGGGAGGGATTGGGGGCAGGAAGAGAAGGGGATGACGAAGGATGAAATGGCTGGATGGCATCACTGACTCGATGGATGTGAGTCTGAGTGAACTCCGGGAGTTGGTGATGGACAGGGAGGCCGGGTGTGCTGTGATTCATGGGGTCGGACATGACTGAGCGACTGAACTGAACTGAATGACACCATTCTCTTTTATCACTTGACCATTAAAAAAAAAAAAAAAAGTACTCTTTCTGGCTGATCAGTGAAAGATTTTTGGAAAAAAAAAAAAAAACCGCTATGTGTGTGGGAGGAGGTTAACCTATTATATTATATATTTGGTTCAGATTTTTATTAAATTACTGATATCTCCTTGGTTTTAGACAGCACACATACATTTGGTGTATGCTATTTTGGGAAAAATTAAATGTTATGAAACAATTGTTTTGTATTTTAAAATCTCAGGTCTATAATTTATTTACTTCATGGCCCAGAAGTGAAAAGTGATTAATAAAAGTTGTTACAGAAACAAAAATAACTTCTACTTTTGCTAAGTGATGTATTTTTAGCAGTCTTTTGGTTGGCAGTTGGTTGGCATGGCCTTTTAATCTGTTTGTAATTTGGGCAAGCAAAAGTGTTCTACCAAGTAAAATGACTTGTAAAGGTGTCTTGATTTTCCCTGATTTAGAAACATCTCATTGAACTTGTGTTCTTGTGAGAAGCTTATAAGTAATGTTGTCATATAAAACTCTTTTTGCTATAAGATGTCTTTCTTTTACTGGGAATCTCAACCTGAGTCTCCCATTTTGACATCTCATCCCAGGAAGTCTTCAGCATGGCGTGCCTCGTTTTCAGAACAAACACCCAAGATCGGAAAGGCTAAGGAAGGCTGAGAAAGGCACTGCCTCACGAGCTCAGAATCTCTTCAGCAACCCTTTATGTCAGGACACAGCATAACTCTGTTGTTACAGAAAACCTTTCATTCATAAGGCTCTTTTTGTTTTTAGTGAAGGAGTGGTTTTGAAAACAATGACTTTTTTTAGTATGCCCCAGTACTCTTGCCTGGAAAATCCCATGGACGGAGGAGCTTAGTGGGCTGCAGTCCATGGGGTTGCTAAGAGTTGGACACGACTGAGCAGCTTCACTTTGACTTTTCACTTTCATGCATTGGAGAAGGAAATGGCAACCCACTCCAGTATTCTTGCCTAGAGAATCCCAGGGATGGGGGAGCCTGGTGGGCTGCTGTCTATGGGGTTGCACAGAGTCAGACACGACTGAAGCGACTTAGCAGCAGCAGTGGCAGCAGTGCTTGGTGTTCATCCTTCTCTACCTGAAATTGTATCATTCATTTTTACTTGTGTATGTTCTTCCTTCTCCCAAGAATCTAATCTCTGTTAGGATAGATACTTTATATCTTTTATTCCATACTGTATCCCTGTATGCTGCTGCTGCTGCTAAGTCGCTTCAGTCGTGTCCGACTCTGTGCGACCCCATAGATGGCAGCCCACCAGGCCCCACCGTCCCTGGGATTCTCCAGGCAAGAACAGTGGAGTGGGTTGCCATTTACTCCTCCAGTATCCCTGTATACTATGTAGCTAATACCAGCTACATAGGAGACCCTCAGTAAATGATTGAATGAACATCAGCAGAGTGCAGTTCAGATGAAGCTCAGTCTTGAAGCAAGAGCATGGTGTCTGTGGGTAGCAGTGGTAGGCTGATGGTGAAGCTAATTAAACTTCGAAGTCCTTCCCTTACTAGGTCCCTTCCAAGGCCCTGTACCTAATTTTATATTTATAACATAAATTGTTACTTTTCTTAAAGAGAGCATCCCAAATAGTGTATCAGGCTTGACAAAATCTGGATGATTCCCTGGTGTTAAGGTACATATCTTGTCATTTGAGGTTTGCTCTGAAGAAATGTAAAAATATCTTCTACCAGATGAGCAAATTAATGCTGTTTATTAAAAGGGACCGTTACCCCAAGAACTGGCTTAGCCACATGGTCTAGTCTTAATTTAAAACAGACTGGCAGACTAGTGAACACAGTTAGTGCAGTTCTTTTGTATTCCTTACCTTGTATGCATTTCTGCTTACACACACACACACACATATACATATGTATGTATATATATATATACACACACATATATACACTTATACACACACACATCACAGGTCTGTTGTACAGTGTTACCACCTTATCTATTATTTTTCTTTCCATGGTTTCAGTTGCGCACAGTCAACTGCAGTGAGAACATATTATTAAATGGAAAATTCCAAAAATAAAAGAAAAAAAACCACAAGTTTTAAATTGTGTGCATTTTGAGTAGCATGATGAAATCTCACACTATCCCACTGGAGTCCACTGACAAAGTGAATCATCTTTTTGTCCAACATGCCCTGCCCGTTAGTCACTCAGTAGCTGTCATAGGTTATGTTGAGATATCACAGTGCTGTGTTCAAGTCACCCTTATTTTGCTCAACAATGGCCCCAAAGCCCAAGGATAATGATGCTGGCAATTCAGACATGCCAGAGCAGCCTTGAAGTACTTCCTATAAGTGAAAAGTTGAAATTTCTCAACGTAAGAAAAAAAATCAAGTCATATGCTGAAGTTTCTAAGGTCTATGGTAAGGATATGACTTGTCTATGAACTTGTGAAGAAGGAAAGTGAAATTTTCTGGCTTTACTGTTGTATCTTAAACAGTGAATGTTAAGGTCACAGCACATGATAAGTGCTTAGTTAAAATGGAAGACATTCTATGTGTACAGTAAGATATCAAGACAGAGTTAGAGACCACATTCACATAATCTTTATGATAGTATATTGCTATGATTATTCTATTTTATCATTAGTTATTGTTGTCAGTCTCTTGAAAAGAAAGTGAAAGTCGCTCAGTCGTGCAACCCCCTGGACTTAGTCCATGGAATTCTCCAGGCCAGAATACTGGAATGGGTAGCCTTTCCCATTTCCAGGGGATCTTTGCAACCCAGGAATTGAACCCAGGTCTCCCGCATTGCAGGTGGATTCTTTACCAGCTGAGCCACCGGAAAAGCCCAAGAATACTGGAGTGGGTAGCCTATCGATTCTCCAGCAGATCTTCCTGACCCAGGAATCAAACTGGGGTCTCCTGCATTGCAGGCAGATTCTTTAGCAACTGAAAGCAGTTCTTAGGCCTTAGATTTTTTCTAAAGCATGGTAAATCATATATCAACCTCTCATTTAATTGCATCAAGAGCTTGGAGATTTGGTGGCAAGAGAACTCACAGGAGATCTGAAAACTTGATTAATTTGACAGATATTTCCTGAATATCTGTTGTTAGTAAGGCACTATGTTAAGTAGATAAGGTAGACTTTTAAACAATCTATTAGATCAACTATGCACTTACATACTAAGTATATATTATGTATATATTCATACATGTATACATATACCCAGTGCTATGATAACATTTACATATGTGTTCAATATATACACGGGTATGCACATACATGTACATTTATTTGTTCAAATGTATTATATATTTTGCATATCATAAATATTCTCATGCATGACCTAAATATATGTGGTATCATTAATGTGACAGTGTTAAAACATGAAGCTGTAACAGCTCTAATTAGAGATAGTTACCAACCACACAGAATCAGGAATCCTTTTATGGAATTGAAAATGGTGAAAAAATGACAAATAGATAATTTGGTCTGATAGACAGAGTGCCTGAAGAACTGTGGACAGAGGTTCATTACACTGTACAGGAGATGGTGATCAAAATCATCCCCAAGAAAAAGAAATGCAAAGGGTGAAATGGTTGTCTGAGAAGGCCTTACAAATAACTGAGAATATAAGAATAGTGAAAAGCAAAGGAGAAAATGAGAGATATATCCATCTGAGTGTAGAGTTCCAAAGAATAGCAAGGAGAGAGATGTAAACCTTCCTAAGTGATCAATGCAAAGAAATAGAGGAAAACAATAGAATGGGAAAGACTAGAGATCACTTCAAGAAAATTAGAGACCAAGGGAATATTTCATGCAATGATGGGCACAATAAAGGACAGAAATGGTATGGACCTAACAAAAGCAGAAGAAATTAAGAAGAGGTGGCAAGAATACACAGAAGAACTATACATAAGAGATTCCATGACCCAGATAACCTCGATGATGTGATCACTCACCTAGAGCCAGACATCCTGGAATGCAAAGTCAACTGGGCCTTAGGAAGCATCACTATGGACAAAGCTAATGGAGGTGATGGAATCCAGATAAGCTCTTTCAAATCCTAAAAGATGATGCTGTTAAAGTGCTTCACTCAACATGCCAGCAAATTTGGAAAACTCAGCAGTGGCCACAGGACTGAAAAAGGTCAGTTTTCATTTCAATCCCCCAAGAAAGACAATGCCAAAGAATGTTCAAACTACTGCACAATTGCACTCATCTCACATGTTAGCAAAGTAATGCTCAAAATTCTCCAAGCTAGGCTTCAATAGTCCATGAACTGAGAAATTCCAGATGTTCAAGCTGGATTTAGGAAAGGCAGAGGAACCAGAGATCAAATTACCAACATCTGTTGGATCATAGAAAAAGCAAAACAGTTCCAGAAAAACATCTACTTCTGTTTAATTGACTGCTTTAAAATGTCTGGCTATGTGGATCACAACAAACTGTGGAAAAATCTTAAAGAGATGGGAATACCAGACTAACTTACGTGCTTCCTAAGACATCAGTGAGCAGGTCAAGAAGCAACAGTTAGAACTGGACATGGAACAGACTGGTTCCGTATTGGGAAAGGAGTACGCTAAGGCTGTATATTGTCACCCTGCTTATTTAACTTATATACAAAGTACATCATGCAAAATGCTGGGCTGGATGAAGCACAAGCTGGAATCAAGATTGCTGGGAGAAATATCAATAAACTCAGATATGCAGATGACACCACCCTTATGGCAGAAAGTGAAGAAGAACTAAAGAGTCTCTTGATGAAAGTGAAAGAGGAGAGTGACAAAGCTGGCTTAAAACTCAACATTCAAAAAGCAAAGATCATGGCATCTGGTCCGATCATTTCATGGCAAATAGATGGGGGGGTGGGAATGGAAAGAGTGCTGCTGCTGCTAAGTCGCTTCAGTCGTGTCCGACTCTGTGCGACCCCATAGACGGCAGCCCACCAGGCTCCGCCGTCCCTGGGATTCTCCAGGCAAGAACACTGGAGTGGGTTGCCATTTCCTTCTCCAATGCATGAAAGTGAAAAGTGAAAGTGAAGTTGCTCAGTCGTGTCCGACTCTCAGCAACCTCATGGACTGCAGCCTACCAGGCTCCTCCGTCCATGGGATTTTCCAGGCAAGAGTCCTGGAGTAGGGTGCCATTGCCTTCTCCCATGGAAACAGTAACAGACTTTATTTTCTTGGGCTCCAAAATCATTGCAGATGGTGACTTCAGCCATGAAATTAAAAGATTCTTGCTCCTTGGAAGAAAAGATATGACCAACATAGACAGCATATTAAAAAACAGAGACATTACTTTGCTGACAAAGGTCCATTTAGTCAAAGCTATGGTTTTTCCAGTAGTCATGTGAGAGTTGGACCATTAAGAAAGCTGAGCACCAAAGAATTGAGGCTTTTGAACTGTGGTGTTGGAGAAGACTTTTGAGAGTCCCTTGGACTGCAAGCAGATCAAACCAGTCAATCCTAAAGGAAATCAGTCCTGAATATTCCTTGGAAGAACTGATGCTGACGCTCCAATACTTTGGCCACCTGATGCGAAGAACTGACTCATTGGAAAAGACCCTGATGCTGGGAGAGATTGAAGGCAGGAGGAGAAGGGGATGACAGAGGATGAGATGGTTGGATGGCATTACCAACAAGATGGACCTGAGTTTGAGCAAGTTCCGGGAGAGAGTGAAGCACAGCAAAGCCTTGTGTGCTGCAGTCCACAGGGTCACAAAGAGTCAGACACGACTGAGCAACTCAACTGAACTGAACCAACCCCAGAGAGTCATGAATCCTTTTATGGAATAGAAAATGATGTTTGAACCAGACTGTAAAGGTGGTATACTTTCTAAGTCTATTGTGTCAAATTTCTACATCCTTCCTGACTAAAGCAACAGTAACTGTTTCTTTCACAGTTCTGCAAGCCAGAAGCCCAGCAGTGAGATGTCAGCAGGGTGGTACACCCAGAGGGGGCTCTCAGGGAGAATCTGTTCCTTGCCTTCTTTTGGCTGTTGGCTGTCCTTGGCTTTGCACACATCACTCCAAGTTCTGCCTGGCCACCCTGCCTTCTCCTATGTGTCCACTACCTCTTGGCTGCTAAGGACAGTCAAGTTTTTATAGGATTACATGAATAATGCAGGAAAATTCCTCAAGATCTTACACTTAATTCTACAGGTCACAAGTTTTGGCTCTGATATTAGTCTTCGGGCATATTTTAAGAGGCCACCATTGAAGTACCTATAGGTCAGACCCTTCCAAGCCTGAGTTTGAGGAGAGCATCACAGGCTGAAAAACTAGACTAAGCAGAGATGTAGGGGTCAGACAAAAAAGGTATATCGGGTACAAGAAGGAGCATTGGGGAGCAGCAGCATGCGGAGAGAGGAGAGGGAGGCAAATGAGGGTCAGGGAACTTCGGAAGCCCTTGGCCCCTGGGCAGCCATGTTAAAATGAGTGGAGAACCAGAGAGGATGCTTTTAACATAGCCTACGTGAAAGTGAAAGTGAAGTCACTCAGTCATGTCTGACTCTTTGCAACCCCATGGACCGTAGCCTATCAGCCGTCCGTCCATGGGATTTTCCAGGCAAGAGTGCTGTAGTGGATTGCCATTTCCTTCTCCAGGGGATCTTCCCTACCCAGGAATCGAACCCAGGTCTCCCACATTGCAGGCAGACGTTTTACCACCTGAGCCACCAGGGAAGCCCCTAGAGCTTCCTACGTGAGACCTTGCCAAACCCTGTGTGAAGATGTTGGCCATGAGAATAGAAAGCATTGAATAGAAGTCCAAATGCCTGTTTAATTGGGAGGAGGTTAGGACATTAACAACAATAGGGAAATTAGGGTATTTGGGTTTGGATGTGTTGCTTCAGTTTCCAGCATGACATCTGGAGGAAGGTGCACTTAGAAATGAGTTGATCTCCAGAGTGTTCAGCATGGGAGTTATCCACATTGAAGGGTGAGACTCCCGAAGAAAGAAAGGGAAGAAGAGAATGTCTCCAACGTTACCATCTTGGAGACCTCCTTCCTTCAGAAGTTAGGGGAACTAAGCTTCCTTTTTTGATTATGTTTTAAAATGTACACTTTTGACACAGTGGGTTCTTTAATGTACAGGATTTTTCACACACTGATTGTAGGTGAACTCGATCTCTCTTTGTTGTGTCTACTGAAATACTGTTATGTGAACTGTGGTATGATTCTTTGCATTTTGTGTTAAAGTAATTTACTCTAATTATGACCTTATTAAAGAAACATGGTTATATTTGCTCTTTGTTTTATGGTAATGACTGGTCAACAAAATGCTAATTGATGTTACAATTCTGTGCTATATTTGTTCTGATATTCAAATGCTTTAATTAGTATTTAATTTGCTTACCAGCCTGAGTTATCTATCCTGAAATTACTTTTGCTTTTTTCATTCAGGGAAGTTATTTATTAAGACATGGCAAGGGTCCAAAGTTTTGTTATTGTGTGTTGTGTTAACACTGGTTTTCAGGGAAGGGAGTTTTCTTTATTAATCAATGGTATTGTGGATTCAGATGCATTCATGATAATACCCATAGATCTGTGAGAAAGCATAAGAAAACTTTTAACCTCACTGGAGAATAAAAAAGCATTTAAAAACTAGAAAAGAAAATTAATCTAACTAGGGATTTTGCTGTTAAAAAAAAAAAAAAACTTTGTAGTGATACCGCTTGTAAAGTAAGTTTCTATCTCACATAATTGCTTTGTAAACATGGATTTCCTCATTGAGTTTTCATAAAGTGGATTTTTTTAAAAGAATAGTTAATATATAAGTTAGAATCTGTTGTCTATTTTTCCCTGTTCAATAAATATGATGACTTTGATAGTTATATCATTTCATTTTTTTCCTTTAACACATAGAATTATTATACTAGATTAGTTATCATGGATTTATATCATTTGCTCTTAACAAGAAAATTTTCAGAAAATATGAATCTCTGTAACATAGGCCAGGTTATGGGATGCCTACAGTGTGTCAAGAATTAGCTAAATGTGGCGGATATAATATGAATGAGCCTGGTTTTTGCTTTCATGAGCTCATTTTCTTCTGGGAGACCCAAGTGTTTGTGTACCAGCACTGACAAAACCCTGGCACCTGTTTACAAAACGGAAGCTATGTGCTCTGGACAAGGGTGGATGTCAGGAGGGAGTTCAGTTTTGGCAGACAGCATCTTGAGCTAGGTATTAAGTGGGCCTACTTGAAAGGGCAGGAAAGGAAGGCAGAATTCCAGACAGAGAATTCTAGACAACCAGTAAGTAAGAAGGCACAAAAAGATAATGTTCGTTGCTAGCTGAATAATTTTAGGTACAGTGGAAGACCATAATCAGTCATTACAGAGTTCGTTGCATGGAAGTCAGCCAGTCAGTCTGTGACCAAGTCAACAAGTCAAGATGGTCTATGGCAACAAAGTGAGATTATTAAATTGACCGTAACTTTCAAATATGGAGTACTAAAAAGGCTCAGAACTCTCTGGAACACTATAGCTTTTCCTTCTGCTGTTGATAAAATTTGTCAAATAAGCTTTACTTTTATTCTAGAAATGATGCTATAAATTTTGTATCTGTTGGCATATTTGTGATTTCAGATTTTAGCAGAATGTTCCAGTTCCCATGAAGATCATCCTGTGTTGGCCATCGCGCTTCATTACATTTTTTGGCTTCATCCCATTTTCTCCTGCTAGAGTGTGTGTTGACAAGTTATAGGGCAAGGATCGAATCTCTTATTCACAGCTATATAACGAGGAGAGTGCTGGAGCATATTATTCATTAGGGATGCAATCCTGTATTAGTCCATGTTTAAAGGTCCTTTTAGTTACTTAAATTCTAAACAGACAAATTCTAAAATGTACTTGATATCTACAATAGTGTTAATATTTTGTGCAGACCCTTTGGTATAATGGGCTCTAGTGCACAGTAGACAGAGCTGGAGAAGTGCTAGGTCAGTGGAACAAAGAATGGAAGGAAGAACTCTAAGGGCGGCACTGCTGAACAGTTTGGCATCTGGAGAATTCCTTAGTATGGCATTTAGCTTTTCCATATGCAAAATGAGGACCTTGGGCTAATTACACTCTAAGTCTCTTCTGGTTCTAAAACTTTATGGTGTGTGCAAGTAAAATATCACTGTAAAGTATTTTAGGAGGGTGACCCCAATGTTTGAGTGTTTCTTAAAAGCACTTGGTCTGGCAGACTGGATAATGCTTTATTTTATCTGCAATAAAGCATAAAAGTGATGACAGATAGCTGTTGGTGCGGGCTGAATGTGCCTGACAGAGCAAATGTTGACATAGACCTAGTATGACATAATCATGCTTTTCATGTGATTTATTTACTGGAAGAGGTGTATTTGTGAAACGTTACATGCCAGCTGAATGTCATTCTCATCTCACTGATGTTGTAATTTATAAAATGTTTACTTTTGCCAGGGGGTACATATATGTAGTTAAATAATCAAATGGAAATCCCTCAGGGTTTACAATAATGAAAAGTGGTCTTTCCAATCCCTTCTTATGCACAAATCCCAGTTCCCCAAGCACTCTGGTTTTTTCTAATCGACTTTGGTTTGGTTATTTCTTTGCATATATTTCTGTTTCTAGATTTGTCAATTTTAGGCATCATTTGCTGTCTTTTTATACTGAGAGGGGATGATTCATAAGTTTTTTTTTTTTTTGTGGAAGCTGCTTTCTTTTTTTTTTTATTTTATTTTATTTTTAAACTTTACAATATTGTATTAGTTTTGCCAAATATCAAAATGAATCCGCCACAGGTATACCTGTGTTCCCCATCCTGAACCCTCCTCCCTCCTCCCTCCCCATACCCTCCCTCTGGGTCGTCCCAGTGCACCAGCCCCAAGCATCCAGTATCATGCATCGAACCTGGACTGGTGACTCGTTTCATAAATGATATTATACATGTTTCAATGCTGTTCTCCCAAATCTCCCCACCCTCTCCCTCTCCCACAGAGTCCATAAGACTGATCTATACATCAGTGTCTCTTTTGCTGTCTCGTACACAGATAAGTTTTGAGAGGAAGTGAAAGTATTCAATCTGTTGTGCTTAATGGGAATACTGCTCATTTGCCTTTGTGTGCGTGCTTGCTAAGTCGCTTCAGCCATGTCCAACTCTTTATGACCCCATGGACTCTAGCCCACCAGGCTCCTCTGTCCATGGGATTCTCCAGGCAAGAATACTGGAGTGGGTCACCATGCCTTCAGAGATGTTTTATTTTTGTTTCTGTAGAATCATTATGGACAGTAGCAAGATCATTAAATCATAGACAGCCTTGGCCCTCTTAGATGTCTAGATGTCTAGTCTTCAGAAACTGAATTGTGTAGACAGTTCTAGGTCTTCTCCTGTGTATGTGAGAGCTGAGTGGTACCTGATCTCCTCCTCCTTCAGATTCCAAAGAGGAGGCTTATGGAGTTGCCTCTGCATTTACCTCCCTTCTCTTGGAAATGCCTCTCTCTCACTTACCATCCCATTGCACCCATCTGCCTGGAGACCCTTCTTCTTCCAATTCAAACCCAATAGTAGCTCACGTTCTCTGTCTGAGAGCACTGCCCAGCCTTTCCAAGGATTTATGGCTCCATGTCTAATTCACACAACTCTTGGTGTGTATTTTTGCCTATTTTATGTAAGTGTTCCATGCATCTCCTAGACCACTCTCTTGCATGCACACCTTTAACTTTAATTCTCTTACATACACCTTATATATGTCTCTCAGGTACCTCAAATTCATTGGGCACAGAGCTAAGCTCATTCTAGCCTTTCCTGAAGTCACTTTCCCTTCAGCACTCTGTATCTTGGTGAATGACACTCCTGCTAAGGAGAGCCCCACTCCCTTCCTGCTGTTATCCAATCTGAAGTCCTCCAATCTGAACTCTGCAAGGAGAAATCAGAGCAGGTCCCTCCTTTTTGAAAATACTCATTTATGCAACACCCATTTATGCAATAAATAAATAGCCTTGAGTAAGGCTCATGTGTTGACTTACTCAAACCCCTCAAGCCTTTGCACAGACATACACCCTGGCTTTGGCATATTAAACCACTCAGGATTTCTGGAAGATAGCATTTCTCTCTTCTCAGGGATTTTATATTTACTGCACCATTTTGGAAAACCCCTTTACCTTCACTTCCTAGAAAATTCCCATCATCACCTTTATACTTCCTCCTCCGCTTTCACCAGCTCATCTCACAAGCCTTTCTAAGATCCCTCAAACTGAGATGGGTGCGCCTGTAGTGGGCTGCCTCGGGTCTCTGGGCTTACTTTATGCATAACACCTGACACTGTGATGCAATAGACACTAAGAACCATAGCCAATGTTTATTTAGGGTTATTTTGATCAAGGAATTGTAAGAAGTGTTTTATGGAGAGCAGGCCATCTAAATGTGATTGTTTTATTACTAATGTAACAGACATAGTTGTCGGTTTACCTGCCTTAGGCGTGACCCTCCTTGGAGATTAGCCATCGTCCCTGCTGAGAGAGCAGTGGATGCCTTGCCTGCCCCGCTGGCCTCAGTGCATTGGAGTAGGACAGACACTTGATTCAGTCTGGGTCAACCGAATTCTCCATTATTGAAATCTTGAATTTGGACTCTGTACGATATAGGAGGTCACTGAAAGCTCAGCTGAGAGGAATGACTACTTTTCATCCTGTGGGTGCAGAATAAGCCCAAGCAGAAAGGAGACTGGAGCTCTGCAGCCCACGGGTCCTGGGGAGGCAGATAGTGGACCTCTGGTTCTGACTTCAACCTGATGGTTTCAGCCCCTCATGAGGCCTGAGTAAACATACTGCCTAGGGGTCCAGGACATCTCTGTGTGTCTGCCCCTAGATTCTCCTTCTTAGCTAAGCTAAATGACTGCGTTCTATTGCTTGAAATCCAAGTGTTCCTAATTAAGGTATTGATCTTTACCACAATACTGACTATGAGCCTTTTAAGGACATGGAGTGTGGACTGGGTACCTTCAGATAGTTAAAGCCAGTGTGGCTTATTATAGCTGGTGTTCCTGGGTGTACCACTTGAATCAGGCTTTTTGTGAAGCTTATTACTCCAGTTTAGAGTTGCATTTTGTATATGTGATAAATTTTCTAATCTAACACAATCATTTCTTTTTAATAGTATACTTAGGATGTTCTAACTATGATTAATGGGCTGTACCTTCTAGAGCTGCTTAGCATCTGAAAAAATTAAGGCTAATGTTTAATGTGTGCAATCCATTGTTGGTTTTACAGTAGTTACCAGGAATCTAGTATTCCAAAGATGGTATTAAATATGTGTGTGTGTGTACATGTGTAATCTCTAAACATCCATTTATGTGCACACATTTGAATTTCTACTTACAAAGGGTAATAGAAACAGAATTCTTAAGACCTTTAATTGGTACTTTCATGCTCCCTGTATACTTCACTAGTGGGTGATCAAGATGATTCATATTATAGAAATGCATGTGGTTATCAGAGATTCAAGAAGTAAGAAGAATAAAGATGTAAGCATATGTGTGATCTGAACAGATGTCTGTCCTAACACAGGGCCGGTCAATAATTAAGAAGTACCCATTCAGGCTTCCCTGGTGGCTCAGACAGTAAAGCACCTGTCTGCAATGTGGAAGACCCAGGTTTGAGCCCTGGGTTGGGAAGATGCCCTGGAGAAGGAAATAGCAATCCACTCCAGGACTATTGCCTGGAGAATCCCAGGGACAGAGGAGCCTGGTAGGCTACAGTCCATGGGGTTGCAAAGAGTCGGACACGACTAAGCGACTTCACTTACTTACTCACTTACCCATTCTGGTGGCTACTATGTCTCTTCAGGTTTTCCCAGATCCTGCCCCTGGTGAACAGCATGCACAGATGGACTCTGGTTACAAGATACACCAGGCCTTAGGCTATGTAATAATAGGTTACATAGCCTCTTTGAGCCTCAGTTTCCTTCTTGTTTTGTTTTCTTTTTTAAAAAAATTGCACGGAATTCATGACACTGATCTTGCAATCATATATCAAATGACTCATCTATATATTCTTGTGCATTATATGATGCATAGTAGCATCTCAATAAATGCTAATGATTATTATTGCTGTTTAACTCAAAGTTAATTTGAGTTAAAGTTACTCTGAATTAAAACTTGAATAACAGTGAAACATGTCAGTCAGGATAGCATTTGCAGACTACTAGAACATTTGTAGCGGATAGCGCCATCACACTTGTACATGCACAATGTCTCCTTTGCATGCGGGACAGCTCTTAAGTGTATAAATGTATTTGGGCATCCTTGCTTGGTTCTCTTCAGTGCAGAGACTGAAAGAATGCTGAGAACTTCAAAACTTCACCTATACCTTATAAGCCTTAGCTTATAAAATCCTACTAAAATCTTGTTGATAAGGTTATTCACAATTCCTATTTCGTTGTTAGTGAATTATAGCAATTCAAATTAATCAAAAGTAGACAAATGATCTTTGTTGCATGCCATTTATTAGATGCTGGCAATGACCTAGTCTTCTATTTATTTAACAAGTATTTGAGTGCTTACCATAGTGCTAAGCACTGTTCTAAGTCCTGGAAATATAATAATGACCAATAAAAGCAGATCCCTTCTCTCATAGAATTAGGGAAGAGGCGAAGTATTATTAGATAAATAGGATGGTCTCCAAAGTTTAGAAGCACCTTGGAAAAAAATAAATAGGGAGCTCCGACAGTGAATGGGGTAGATAGGTGGCAATATTAGGTGGGTTGTAGAAAAATAAACTCTCAGGAAGTGATGTTTGAGTAACATCCAAAAAAATAGGCTCTGTGATAATTGGAAGAAGGAGCATCCCAGGCAGGAGGAACAAGTACAAACACCTCTAGGCAAGCGGACAGAAGGGGTTCCAGCGAGTGCACTGTGTCTCGATGTAGTAGACCAAACAGCTCCCACCCAGAGACAGCAGGTCTAATCCCTGGAACCCATGGGTGTTACCTGATGTAGTGATGTAGATGTGATTAAGGATTTCGAGATGAAGAGGTTATTTTGTATTGTGCAAGTAGGCCCCTAAATGCATCATAAAATGTTCTTATAAGAGAGAGGCAGCAGGATATGAGACACAGACCTATAGAAGAGGAGGAAGCATTGTGAAGATGGATGCAGAGGTCAGAGTGGTGCAACCGCAAGCAGAAGAATGCTGGCGACCATAGCAGCTGGAACAGCAAATAGTGAATTTTCCACTAGAGCCTCTGGAGGGAGTATGGCCTTTATGACCTTGACGTTGGCCTTCTGGCCTCCAAAGCTTATAAATTCCTATTATTTTGAACCACTAAATTTGAAATCATGCATTTCAGCAAACTTAGGAAACTAATATACATGATGAGTGAGAACTAGAGTGATAAGGGGCTTATAAACTGAATTTGATTGTTTTCTATGTGCAGATAAATGGTTCTGCATTGCACAATGTTATCAGTTTGGCTCCTGGAAGTCAAAGTAAAATAGATCATGGTGGGGAAAGGTTGTGGGTAGGAACAGAGTGGAAACACAGTAGTTAGGATTCAGTTGCAGTCATCTAAGCAGTGTCTTGGTTTAGGATAGAAGCAGTAGAAACAGAGAGAAGTAGGTAAAATCAGATAATGTTTCAGAATTAGAGAACAAAACTCACTAAGGGATTGGTTGTAGAACCTAAGACAGAGGTACCTTGATCTGAATAAAAGTAAAATTATAAAGTTAAGGACAAAATAACTGTTCATCCTGTTTATAGTAAATATAATCTGATAAATTTTAACAGTTCTTTTATTTTTAAATAAACTAAATTATGTATGAAATGGGTATCTTAAGGACTTTTTCTAAGCTATCTTAACAGTCTTCAGCTCACTGTAATTAGAAGACAAGACTGCTTGTGTATGAGAGTGAGGAGCAGAGTAAGTGCCTCTTCTGATGCATTTTGAGGAAATGTGTTAGAGAATACTGTGGAATGTACCAGTCTTTGCACTCTTTCCCTGAAGATACTAGCATGACTCCTTGTTTTGAAGCTTTTAGAATCTCTGTGTCCCTGCATGATTAAAAGCATGTGTGGTGCAGATATTACAAGGACAATTAGAGCACAATTTCATCTCACATTTTGCCATTATTTGGTGATAACCCAGCATTGTGCTGGGAGTTGCTGACTGACAGAAGCAGTTGATCAATGTTTAATACTCAATATTACTATTTAAAAGCACTTATTTTTCTCTGTTGTAGTTCACTAACAAATGGTAAAACTGAGGAACCTATATGTTTCATTATCCAAATAGGATGTATTATTGATGTCCAGAAAATTTTTATCCACAATAGTCAATTTCCATTACTTAGGAAAATAATGTGTAAAATGACAAGGGTTCAAATTCAATCTATAAAGCCATATTGTTTAATAATAATAATAAAATGGTAATATTTTGGTATTAATATAATAATAATGAATTGAATTAGTAAAACCTAAATATAATATGAATTTAGTAACTCAATATCAGTGAATGTTACTGTGGGCTAAGTATTACTTTATGAGTTATTATTTATTTAATCTTCATAACTAATTCTAGCTAATTTACAGTAGTTGAAGCGACATTTGTCAAATCTGGGCTGAGGCAGTTAAAAGTCAAATGTGTCTTTTGCATCAAGTTCTTCTGCCTACTTTAGTAACCTTGGAGTTCCAAACGGGGCATCTACAAGAGGGTCACCAAAACTGCTTTGTATATGTATGAGAAACAAGTTTAAGTTAAGCTACTGAGATGTCAAGGTTATTTTGTTATACAGTATGTTCTTTTCTATCTTACATTTATTTTTATTTTTTAATTTAATTTAATTTTTTAACTTTACAATATTGTATTGGTTTGCCATACATCAAAATGAATCCGCCACAGGTATACATGTGTTCCCCATCCTGAACCCTCCTCCCACCTCCCTCCCCATACCATCTATCTTACATTTAATAATAGTATGTTATGCAGTCACATTGTTCATTTGGCATCCTCTTGGAACATAATGGAATGGTGAGTTTGGTAGTTAAGAAATATGCTTTATTTTTTGTGACAAATCTTAAAGTCTCCATGTAAGACTAATTGTTGGTTACACAAAACGATAATGGTTTCAAAAAGAACATAATATTCAGTATAAATAATTATCTAAAATAATGCCACATAGAATTATATTATCTATACTAACTGACTCATTAGATAACTTTCCTTATAAAAGGGTTCTGTAACACTGCTTTACCTCATGTTATAGAGTATAAAGAGAACAAAAGATAATAGAGATATGTGATACTAGGGAAAAAATCTACCATGGAAGAGGAACCTCTGTATAAAGAGGTTGCAAAAAAGGTTAGTGGAAACCCACACTGAGGCCACTGAGCATTTTATGTCTAGCTGTAAGAAAGTAGCTAAGTATATTGTTACATTTCAGTACAAAGAAAGGAAAAAAGAAAAAGAAAACATGAATTTCTTGTACTAATACCTGAAATTAATTTGGGTATGTTACCTGTCAAGATTATGTTATTTGTGCAGAATTTTTTAAAAAGATGCATAGTTTTTGTTGAATTTTATTGAAACTCTTATCTATTCCAAATATCACAATGAGGAATATTGTGTAGTATTCCTACACAGAGGGAGAGCAACAGAGAAAGCAACAAGAATTTGACCTAAGAATAAAAGTTTTTAACTAAATTATTCAAGTGAATAAGAGGATGAGAATTTTATCTAGGACTGCCTGAATTTCTGATAATTTCCTGTCTTTGGCATGCTTACAATGTCAGATGTTATTTAGATCTCTGTATTTCCTGTACCAGAAGAGGATGCTATATTTTTAATGGAGTTTCTGTGGTATGTACATCCAAAGATTCATCCTGGTATCACTTGTTGATTTTATCTCTACTAAGCTTCTGCAGAAGTAGATGTTTTTCTGTAATTCTCTTGTATTTTCTATGATCTAACAAATGTCAGCTATTTGATCTCTGGTTCCTCTGCCTTTTCTAAGTCCAGCTTGAACATCTGGTAGTTCTCAGTTCATGTACTGTTGAATTCTGGCTTGGAGAATTTGAAGCATTATTTTGCTAGCATGTGAGATGAGTGCAATTGTGTGGTAGTTTGAACATTCTTTGGCATTGTCTTTCTTTAGAAGTGGAAAGAAACTGACCTTTTTTAGTCTTGTGGCCACTGCTACATTTTCCAAATTTGCTGGCGTATTGAGTACAGCACTTTCACAACATCATCTTTTAGGCTTTGAAATAGCTTAGCTGGACTTCCATCACCTCCACTAGCTTTGTTTGTAGTGATGTCTCCTAAGGCCCACTTGAGGTCACCTCTAATGATGTCTGGCTCTAGGGAGTGATCATATCATTTCACTCCTGAGAAATCTGTATGCAAGTCAAGAAGCAACAGTTAGAACTGGACATGGAACAACATACTGGTTCCAAATTGGGAAAGGAGTATATCAAGGCTGTTTATTGTCACTTTGCTTATTTAACTTCTATGCAGAGTACATCATGAGAAATGCCAGACTGGATCAAGCCCAAGCTGGAATCAAGATTGCAGGGAGAAATATCAATAACCTCAGATATGCAGATGACACCACCCTTATGACAGAATGTGAAGAGGAACTAAAGAGCCTCTTGATGAAAGTGAAAGACTAGAGTGAAAAGGCTAGCTTAAAACTCTACATTGAAAAAGCTAAGATCGTGGCATCTGGTCCCATCACTTCATGGCAAATAGATGGGGAAACAATGGAAACAGTGTCAGACTTTATTTTCTTGGGCTCCAAAATCAGAAGATGGTGCCTGTAGCCATGAAATTAAAAGACTCTTGCTCATTGGAAGAAAAGCTATGACCAACCTAGACAGCATATTAAAAAGTAGAGGCATTACTTTGCCAACAAAGGCCCATCTAGTCAAAGCAGTTGTTTTTCCAGTAATCATGTACAGATGTGAGACTTGGACCGTAAAGAAAGCTGAGCACCAAAGAATTGATGTTTTTGAACTGTGGTGTTGGAGAAGACTCTTGAGAGTCCCTTGGACTGCAAGGAGATCAAACCAGTCAATCCTAAAGGAAACCAGTCCTGAATATTCATTGGAAGGACTGATGCTGAAGCTGAAGCTCAAATGCTTTGGCCACCTGATGTGAAGAATTGACTCATTGGAAAAGAACCTGATGCTGGGAAAGATTGAAGGCAGGAGGAGAAGAGGGAAACAGAGGATGAGATAATCAGATGGCATCACTGACTCCGTGGACATGAGTTTGAGCAAGTTCCAGGAGTTAGTGATGGGCAGGACACCCTGGCATGCTGCAGTCCACTGGGTCGCAAAGTGTTGGACACGACTGAGCAACTGAACTGAATTGAACTGAAGCTTCTGCAAATGAGAATTGCAGCCTGTCAGTTATCTCATCAGATGGTTTAATCACAAAGAAGCCCATTTTTAAAAAAAAGTTCATTGCAGTCTAATATACTTAAAGAGAGACAATAGGACAGTTTCTCTGTCTATGGAGATTATAGAACATTTCTCTCATTGGTGACAGCAAACCAGACAAATGCCAACCATTGTTCTAAGTTGATAGAGAAATTGCATTTTTAGTGGTTATCTTGTCCTACATCATTCTGGATGGTGAATCGGCAGTACATCTCATTCTTTGAATAAATATTTTTTGAATACCTATTATTTTCTGGGTTTTAGAGATATATAGGCAAGATACCATTTTCTTAAAGACAAAGAGGCTATGTGAGAGATGGTAAATTATCAGTTAGCTTGTTGTGGTAAGATACACATTATGTTTCACATTTTAGCAGTTTTGAAGTCAGATGCAACTCACAATTCAATATGTCTTCCCTACAACTGGCCAGAAAGCAGTCTGACATATCTGTCATTTCCTGCTTATGTCCAAACTTGTTGAAATATGGACACATTGTTGCCAATTGAGTTGGGTCATTATATTGTTCGTATTACACAGGTTTAGTTTAATACTGCCATTTAAAATGTCTTTGAGATTACATTGTGATTTGACATTAAAATAGAAAGTTGTTACAGAAAACCTAGAAAAGAGCACTTAAATTTAATATTAATGAAGCTTTTTTGAAAGAATGACTACAACTTAATATTTTACTGAAAACAATAAACAACAGATCTTATTTACATTTTCCTGTTTATGTGGAAGAGTGATAGATGATGAAAATCAGTGGCTAAATAAGTCTATAAGAACCTTTTTACAATTATGTAAAGTTTAAAAATAAAATAAAATTAAAAAAAAACAATAAAAAAAAACCTTTTTACAATTATCTCTACATTCAGAATTCAAAATGGTAAGAATGTATTGTGTCTTTATTTTTTTAATATAAATTTATTTATTTTAATTGGAGGTTAATTACTTTACAATATTGTATTGGTTTTGCCATACATCAACATGAATCCACCACAGATATACATGTGTTCCCCATCCCAAACCCCCTCCCTCCTCCCTCCCCATACTATCCCTCTGAACCATGTATAATATCATATATGAAATGAATTGCCAGTCCAAGTTCAATGCATGATACTGGTTGCTTGCGTCTGGTGCACTGGGACGACCCAGAGGGATGTGTCTTACTTTAATTGACAGCATTTTGCTTTGTTAGGAATACACATAATAATAGTGCATCTTATGGTTGGTGGCTTCTGAGTCAATGAAATACAATTAGTAAACCAGAAAATATTGAGTGGTTATAAGGATTATGAAAATAGGATGAGGTGCTAGAAAATGGCTAACCCAGGGGAGGTGAGGTACTTCAGAGAGGTGATCTGAGGTCTTTATGGGGATGTATAAGCCAAAACCTGGATGACAAAAATGAGTCATGTTTCAAGAAGAGCATTCCAAGGAGAGAGACAGCAAGTTCAAAGGCCCTGAGGATGATTATGTGTGGCATCTTCAGCCAGCAGAGAAGGCTAGTGTTCTTGAGTACAGCGAAGGCTGATGTAATGATATTTTTATCTCCTGTTTGTTTCCTCAGCTGGAGAGTTACTTGTGCAATTCAGATGTTGCCCTTCTCCTAGTAATTGAGGTCACCTCTCTGTGCATTTGGAGAACAGTGATCTCATCACATATCCTCTTCCAGTTAGTTCCACTTTGTGTCGTATCTCCACACAGAGGCCCACCGACATTCCTGCTGTGTTCTGGTGCTGTCTGTGTCCCCTCCACAGCCCAGTCTCTGGAGGACATATGACTGACTGCATTCAATTTACTTAAGATTTTTGTAGAGAAAACGGGGACCGAAAGAGGCTCTAGGATTTCGATGATCTTTCTGCCTCATCTTATATGCCTGTGAGCCCCCATCCGCCTCCATTTCTGCAGACTGCAGCCTCCTGTTAGGCTTCTCAGGCCCCACCTGTCTCTTTCTTTCTCTGTTGCCCCACCCACAGTCCCCCTTTATTTTCCTGTGCTGAGTGGTTTAGCTATTTCTTCTTTTTGTTATGTCCCTTCAGCTTTTGCCTTCATGTCTCACCTTCCACCTCTTAAGAAATTGATCAAAGTATTTTATGTGAGGTTTCTTCTCAAGAAGAACTCTGGTACCGACCTTTAAGATGGTAAATTCCATACCTTTCTGCTCCAAGGATGCATCTGATAGTGGTATGCAAGATTCCCTGCCATCGTGATAGCAAGGTTTTATTATACTCCTTTTCCCTTTCCCTGTGTAAATAAAAAAGAAAAAATAGTGTGTTCCTAGGAGACATGACTAAGAAAATATGTATTTATAAGCATGTATTTACTTCCATGTATCTGCTCATGACTCAGAATGATAGCAGGAGAAAGTGTTGCAGGTTAGGGGGAAAGTTGACAAGAAATGCTTTAAAATTTTCATGCCTATTACTCCAGGAGATGGAAAGTAAATGTGTCTGGGATTCCTCATCTTTAAACCACTCTCCAGGGTGCCTGAATTGCTGCCACAAATGCTACCTGGAAAGATAAACACAATTATTTGAAGTTACCAAAAGGATAAAGAAAAAACAAAGAGACAACAATGACTGAGATCCTTTTTGTCAGGAAAATATAGTTTGAATTGGAGGCAGCTCTCTGACAAGTTTGCATTCTTTTTAAGATTTTTGTAGATTTCAAGTTTAATTTCAAACATTTCAAGATACACCTGACGAACATTTCAATGTTGACTGTAAAACTGGTGGTCACAGAGTTTATTTGAAAACTGCTGAATCACTGGATGTTTGGACTTTGCATTTCTAGGTCACCATGAGGATAATTTAATTTCTGATTGCAGTATTGTCATTAAGAATTATGAGCAACAATATAGCAGCAACATCAAAAATAATAATTCTTGTCATTTATTGAGTATTTTTCATGTGGTAGGACAGTGCCAAAGACCTCATGTATTTTATCTCATTAAATCCACACAGTAAATCTTCTCAATAACATGCAATTTTTGCCCTCAATTTAGAGTTCAATAAATGAAATTTCCCCAAAGAGAAACCACACTTTCAAAACAGATTTTTCTCATAACGAAACACTATAGCGCCTCTTCTAAACTGGCGTTTTTCTAATAGCAAACGTCTCTCCTTTATTGTTTATGGCAGACTTACAAAAGAAAGGAGAAGTACATTCTTAATCATTCGAGGAGTTAGCCATTTGTGACAGCCTTTCCATGTACCAAGAGAGTCTCAACTGGGAGTGACACTATTATGCTAGAGATGTTTTGGTTGCTATGATGAATAGAGGTGTTTCGTGGACGCGGACCAAGGAAAAGGGCATCTGCTTTCCATGGGGATGGGTTTGGGCACGAATTTTAAGTGAAACTCTGTAGCACATTTTGATAGATTAAGCCATTTCCTTCTAGACCAGCATTTAATCTCTCTCCTTTCACTTTATTCAGGATGTCAGAGGCTTGACTGAGGTATGATCAGCCTAAACCATGTTTTAAGGGACTTCCCAGGTGGCTCAGTGGTAAAGAATCTACCTGTCAATGCAGGAGGCACAAGAGATGTGGGTTTGATCCCTGGGTCAGGAGGATCCCCAGGAGGAGGAAATGACAACCCAGGCTAGTATTCTTACTGGGAAAATTCCATGGACAGAGAAGCCTTGTGGTTATAGTCCATGGGATCTCAAAGAATGGGACACGGCTGAGCGTGCACGCATACCATGCTTTATCAGTGAGCACAGATAGCCTCCCCGTGTCCTTCTTGTACTCTTCTCAGGTGTACCAGGGTAGATTTAACACCAAAGGAGTTGTAATGGACAGAAACTGCGGAGTGGAATTTTGGGAGGTTGGTTGTTACTCAGCTAATGATAGCAGTTCCTGGTCATGAGTGAATTCATGTGAATTCCTAAGAACCCAGATGAGTTATCATCTTCCTCCTCAGAATTTGTAACAGAAATCGATAGAGAGGCACAATGACCGAATATACTAGAATATGATACTGCTAATACAAATACTAAAACTAAATAACTAATAAATAACAGTGTTGCTCACTGGGAGAAAGTCCATGCATTTTTGTGCCAAAGTTCTCAGAGTTTCCAAGAATCCTGTTCTTGCCAATATTGGTTAGTTGTTCATATTCTTCTTTCAGTTTTGGAGCTCTGTGTGTATATGTGTGTATTCTATATATGCATACACATATTTTTGAATTGAGCCATAATCATTGCTTGAAAAACCAGCAAACAAAACTGGCTAATACACAATTGTCCGACTGGAACGTGATATTAAAAGCTGTTCTTTATTGTTACCTTTGCATAGATAATTTAAAATTTAATAAATGTTTAATGTTAAGTACTTGTTAGTGCCAATTTAGAATCTAGGCTTCTACCCAGCATAAATGTGACATCTTTGACAAGTGAATCTGGTTTTGTTACTTCATAGCCCTTGACTTGCTACATATTAAAACCACCTAGAAACTGATATCTCAAAGTCTAGATTGTACCCATATTAATTAAATTAGAAAGTCTGAAGGTGCCATGTAGGCATCAGTATTTTTCAAAGATCCCAAGCATCTACAAATTGCAGCAGAATTGCAGCAGAATTTGGGAGTTACTTGCCTAAAAGATAAACCTTTGGTTTCCTTCTCTGGATTCTGTCTCCCATTCCAGCCTCAGCTCTGGTCCTTTCCTTCCTCATACTTCAGTTCTTATACAGTGCTTTTCTATTGTTCTTCAGCTTTTTTTTTTTTTTTTTGGACAGAATAACTTTTTTTTGAAATCACAGTATACAAAATAGGAAAGAAAACAACGCTCGTGAGGTGACGATGGCATTGGTGCTGTCAGAGGGTCTTGAGCCCCTGAAGATCTGTAAAGCTCCCCCTCTTCCACCAAAATAAAACAAACAACAACAACAAACTCCAAAGAGCAGAGTTCAAACGCCACTGCTTTAGCACTTTCAGTTTCAAACAAAGCTTCATGTGCAGTTGGGACAGCTCCTGTAATTTCTTACTCCAAGGATTCTATAGTTTGCAAATTTTTTTTCCTTCTCAATTAGAGTTCTTTCACAGTTCTGTAACTCCTTTTATTTGCATTGCAGAGTTCCTTACTGTGTGGGAGGAAGAGGGAGGAGTTGTAGCAGGTGCCTGTAACTGAGCAGACTCGCACCCTGTTAGATTGTTCTAAGGGCTGGCACAGTGTGGCAGATGTACAGCACTTGCCACATTGCATTGATACGCTTTGTGCATGTGTGCCGCTTTACTGGGCCTTAACTTCCTTAAGACACGAATTGCCTTTGGTTGTTTCTTTCACATCTCACATAATGCCTGGAGGTAGGAAGTGCTCAGCAAAGGGTGTTTTTCTCCTTAAAAATTATCTGAGTTCACGTGTCTGTTTCAATTCTGGTTTCCTCAGTGTGTATGCCCAGCAGTGGGACGACCCAGAGGGGTGGTACGGGGAGGGAGGAGGGTTCAGGATGGGGAAACATGTGTATACCTGTGGTGGATTCATGTTGATATATGGCAAAACCAATACAATATTGTAAAGTTAAAAAATGAAAAAAAATTATCTGAATTAACAACTGAGTTTCTTTGATTTAAAGAAGCCCATTGAAAACACTTGCCCGTCCCACTTGGTTTTTGATAAAACTGATATTGAAGGATGTCTTCTAGTTTGGGTTTCTTGCTGCCTGTGGCACCCGAGTCGTGCACTCTAGCTCTGCAGGGCTGGGTGATGGTGCACCTCTCAGTGCTGCTCCCGTGAACTCTAGGCAGTGGGAATACTTGCTGCAGGCCCAGCTTTCCATTCTTAACTCGCCAAGTGTTGACCCAGTTTCTCTTCTTTGAGAATCAGCAAGGGAGATGCACAAAGAATTAGCCTGCCAATGAAGGAGACTCGGATTCGATCCCTGGGCCCGGAGGATCCCCTGGAGAAGGAAATGGCAACCCACATAAGTATTCTCACCTGGAAAATCCCAGGGACAGAGGAGCCTGGAGGTCTACAGCCCATGGGGTTGCAAAGATTCAGACAAGACTCACCACGCATGCACTCAAGGGAGGTGCTAGAGGCTAGAAGTATGCTCCTGGAGGTCTCTCCCCTTCGAATGAAACACTCAGAGTCAGGTGGAAAAGGATCCCTCCTGCAAAGCCACAGCACCACCGTGACCGTACTCTGCCACTCTGCACTGCTGTACCTTCAGCCAATGAGCTTTAGGCTTCATTCTACAACATGTATGAGATTATGAGTACTGCTCTCTGTTATTCTAGGTCCTGAAATGAACATGTTGCACCTTAATTATACAGCGACAGTGCCATCTGTGGCCATAATATGAACAGTTTTACCACTGCCTAACTCAGCATCACGGAGAAGGCAATGGCACCCCACTCCAGTACTCTTGCCTGGAAAATCCCATGGACGGAGGAGCCTGGTGGGCTGCAGTCCATGGGGTTGATAAGAGTCGGACATGACTGAGTGACTTCACTTTCACTTTTCACTTTCATGCATTGGAGAAGGAAATGGCAACCCACTCCAGTGTTCTTGCCTGGAGAATCCCAGGGACCGGGAGCCTGGTGGGCTGCCGTCTGTGGGGTCGCACAGAGTAGGACATTACTGAAGCGACTTAACAGCAGCAGCAGCAGCAACTCAGCATCAAGAGTACTCATTCTATGCATTTGCTAACAAAATTATAGGAAATTTTGTATTTTTGCAGATAAAATTATGAGAATATTTTCGCTGTTATGGAGAGTTGCTGGTAAATACACAGCAGTATAATAACATGTAATTTGATTCTTAAAGTGTTCCCAACAGTGGGATGTCTGTAAAGAAGATCCATTTGGGAATAAAATCATGTGCTTTTAATTGAACCCAGGTCTGAATACATGTAATTTCTGCTGCTGCTAAGTCGCTTCAGTTGTGTACGACTCTGTGCGACCCCATAGACGGAAGCCCACCAGGCTCCCCCTTCCCCGGGATTCTCCAGGCAAGAACACTGGAGTGGGTTGCCATTTCCTCCTCCAATGCATGAAAGTGAAAAGTGAAAGTGAAGTCGCTCAGTCCTGCCCGACTCTTAGCAACCCCGTGGACTGCAGTCCACCAGGCTCCTCCATCCAAGGGATTTTCCAGGCAAGAGTACTGGAGTGGGGTGCCCTTGCCTTCTCCGATGTAATCTCTAGTTACTATCTTAAATTAACTGTGTCCCTGATAATTTTCATGTGAACAACTTAAAAGTCTGAAATTGAGAACTCTCATAAACACTTTATTTAAGGGAGAAATTCTCTCAGTATAATGTAATAATAATAATAAAAGAGTACATGAATATTTTCTTGATATGTGCTATCCTTTATATGTATTATTTTATTTGATCCAGAAAACAACCCTATGAGGTACACATTTAGCCCTATTATCAAAGTAATAAATTTAGGTAGTTGTTCAAGGTCAATTAGATGTTAAGCAGAAAATTCAGGTACCAACGCAGGTACTTCTTTATGTTTAAGCCAGGCTGTGAAGAAGGCACGCTTCTAACCCTCCCTGAGGCTTGTAAGCAACCAGTAGGTTGGTTCATACCAATCATTCTCTTCCACTAACTTTAAAAGTCCTGGCTACTCCTGAAACTTAGGACTGCCCATGGAAGAAATTGGAATTTGTTTAGTAATGAAGATCATCAGAGTACTTCTTTGCTATAGCAATTTTAGTAGTAAAAGGGAATTATCAGTCTAAAATTAGTGTTTCTGTTTCATCTTCTTTAAAAGAAATGCAGCTAAATGATTGTTTTGATTGTTTTCTGCTTGACAGTGTGTATGTTTTTTTACTGACTCGTCTGTTCTCATCACGATCCTTTATTTTAAATTTTTACATAGTTTATGTGAGGAGGAAAGCCTGCATGTAGTGCATCTTTTCTGGAGAATGGGAAACTCTCATTTTTTTAACCCTCATTTTTTGTAGAGCTTTTAGGAAAGGGTATGGTTTGGACAGGAGACAATACTGAAAAGGACTCATTACATCATTAATATGCATATATTTGCATATCAAAACTTTGCTTCATTATAAACCAGTACAAAGCTCTAAACTTTTTCTAGCCACTTTGATAAAATTCATCATTTTATGAATCTTTTCTGAATAAATGAGAAACGAACACAGACACACTAGATTTGATGAATATACACATTTATACTAATAATTAGTGACAATGAGGGTCTTAAAGATTATCTGCTGGTCTTCTAATCATGAAGGTCTATCTGTGACCTCTCTGATGGATGTTGATTCAGGACTTCAAGTGCAAGAGACTCACCACCACACATGCCCATTCACAGCTATTGACTTCAGAGGAAGACAGTCTTTTCATGCCTTAAAGTGGAATCTACTTCCTAGAAATACACCCAGATTGTTCCGATTTAACAGATGAATATGCAAGATAACCCTTTCCTTCATCCTGACAACTCCTAAAATATACTGGTGTTTATTTTGTTCTTTGCCTTTTACACTTGTTATGTTTGTGCTCAAGAGCGAAGCACAGACGTTCTCTTTGGCTGAGGTGGGAGGGGAGAAGGAAGGTAAGGATTTTTGTTAGCTTGAGCCTGAAAACAAAATACCTGGGAAAACAAAGTGTTTGGAACTTGATAAGGTCCACTTGAAAGCGCTATTGACATCATATGGAAAAAGGTTTGATAAATTCAAGGTCATTTTTTTCCAGGAGTCTAAGCCCTCTTCTCTTCCACTCTGCATACTTTCTTTAGGGGTAATCTTATTAATACCCATCCCTGTAATTACCCTCTATTGATTACTGATCCTTAGGTCTTCCTCCATGGTTGAACTTTTATGTCTGACTGCTTACTGGCCACCCCTATTTGTGTATTTCACCAGCATCATATGAATGCCATATCATATAAATGATCACAGAAAAAAGCAGTCATCTTTTCCTGCCAAATATGCTTCTCCTCCTTTTTTTTTTTTTTTTCCCTATCTTATTGAGCAGCTGTGACTCAGACAATAAATAATCTTCCTGCAATGCAAGAGACCTGGGTTTGATCCCTGGGTTGGGAAGATCCTCTGGAGAAGGAAATGGCTATCCACTCTAGTATTCTTGCCTGGAAAATTCCGTGGACAGAGGAGCCTGGCGGTCTACAGTCCATGGGGTCACCAAGAGTCGGACACTGAATGACTAACACTTTCTCTGTTTCACCGTTCACTCAACCACTTGAGATGGATATTTGAGAGGGCTGCTTGCTTCTTCCCTCTACTTCACTCTCGTATCTTATCTATCAGTAAACTGGTTTTCACCTCCTAAATAGCTCTCAAAGCTTTCTCTTTCCATTCCCACTGTAGCCACCCTGGTCTAAGCTCCTATCACCTCTAGCCTACATCACTGCGGAACCTGCATGATGCTTCTGCATGCCCTCTTCTCGAATATTCCTTGCATATTTCTAACTTAGGTCTTTTATACATACTTTCCTCTGCAGAAACCCTCCGTCCGCCTTAACTGGCTCTAGGGGCCCCTCACCGCTCCCACAGTTACAATTACAATTCAGTGGCTGGTTTCTTAGATTTAAGCTGTCAGTTCCATGAAGGACAACCTTTTCTCCACTGTTTCCCAGCAGGGAGTTTGAGATAGACTAGGCAGTCAGTGACTCTTTGTGAGCAAATAAAGGGTCAGTCTTGGAACTGAGCCTTAATGGATAGGTTTGGCCTTACCAAGCAGAGGTGAGGACTGCAAAGTCTGATGCAAAGAATAACTACAGAAGAACTGTGCGAGTTGGACTTTTGCCAAATATAAGCAAAATTTTAATTATTTTTCTTTATCATCTGGAGTCAGCACCCAGTGACTTTATAGGTACTAAGATAGATAAAAGGAAATATATTTCAGAAAAATTTCAAATCTCAGGAGGAATGGGATTTGAATATAACAAAAAAGAGTATGGGTATGTATAAAACAAAGGACCTTTGAAAAATTTTTCGAAGTCTACATTAAAATTGCAAGCTTTGCTAGCAAGTTCTTTATTTTTCTTTTGAATTCATGAATTCAGAATAAAGACAAATGAATACCACTTCAAATGTATTTAATTAGTTGAATTCATGACTTCAGGATATTACTGACTCAGAGTTTACTAGGTTTAAGAATTGATAGAAGACTTATTAATAATAGATACTTGTACGCATTATTTAACATTCACTAAGCAACTGTAGTGTTGTCTCCATAGACAAATAAAGCTGTGGTTTGAGGCAATTAACTAGACATTTCGAGAACTTTTTACTTGAATTGTCTAGATAATTGCCCTGGTGTCTTATTTGCTTTTCATGAGCAGGCAAAGAGATAGAATGTAAAGTTTTCTTTTTCTTTTAAAGAGCATTTTATAGAGGGAAAAAAAAAAATCTTCATGTTCAAAACTGGCACCCAGGCTCATAATAAGGACCTGAGCATTCTTTCTCAGGCATCACACAATCACTGTTACAGTCAGAAGTTTTAAACGTGCTATGCTGCTAGTCTTACACTTATTTTATGTTTGTATTTTTTTAAGTGAATTTCCAAATACAATACCATTTTTAATAAATATTGACTACCATGGAAGTTCCCAGGAAAACATTGTTTTAAAAAGGAGAGAAATAAAGCTTACCAAAATTTGCAGTGGTTTATATTGTTGAGATTCACATTAGAAGAAAAAAAAATGTAAACACAGCTGCATGGAGTTTGTAGCAGATCTAGGGTCCCCAGCTGGTACTAAGAGTAATTTTTCCTTTTTGTATCAGGTTTTTTGGTCTGTGTAATCTTTTGTTCCGTGTTCCCTTTATATAGACAAAATCATCAACCAAGGTATAGTTCTAAGCAGTGTAAATTTTAATATTAAAAAGTCTGAAAGCTGAAATTAAGGGCAGCTTTATGTTTTATTTCACAGACTTGTAAATTAGCTAAAGTAAAAAGTTGTTTATTGAAGGTTGTGTTTTATATCACATAGAACACAAATAAAGGTACAGGGATACCCTTGGTTTTGCTGCTAACTGTTTTTCAGCTCAGTTCAGTTGCTCAGTCATGTTCAACTCTTTGCGACCCCATGGACTGCAGCATGCCAGTCTGTCCTGTCCATCACCAACTCCCAGAGCTTGCTCAAACTCATGTCCACTGAGTTGGTGATGCCATCCAACCATCTCATTTTCTGTTGCCCCCTTCCCTCCTGCTTTCAATCTTTCCCAGTATCAGGGTCTTTTCCAGTGAGTCAGTTCTTCTTATCAGGTAGCCAAAGTGTTGGAGTTTCAGCTTCAGCATCAGTCCTTCCAATGAATATTCAGGACTGATTTCCTTTAGGATGGACTAGTTGAATCTCCTTGCAGTCCAAGGGACTCTCAGGAGTCTTCTCCAACACCACAGTTCAAAAGCATCAATTCTTCTGTGCTCAGCTTTCTTTATAGTCCAACTCTCACATCCGTATATGACTACTGGAAAAATCATAGCCTTGACTAGATGGACCTTTGTTGGCAAAATAATGTCTCCGCTTTTTAATATGTTGTCTGGGTTGGTCATAGCTTTTCTTCCAAGGAACAAGTGTCTTTTAATTTCATGGCTGCAATCACCATCTGCAGTGATTTTGGAGCCCAAAAAATAGTCTGTCACTGTATCCTTTGAATTTCGCTATTTCCCATGAAATGATGGGACCGGACACCATGATCTTCATTTTTTGAATGCTGGGTTTTAAGCCAGCTTTTTCACTCTCCTCTTTCACTTTCATTAAGAGGCTCTTTAGTTCCTCTTTGCTTTCTGCCATAAGGGTGGTGTCATCTGCATATCTGAGGTCATTGATATTTCTCCTGGCAATCTTGATCCAGTTTGCTTTTCATCCAGCCCAGCATTTAGTTAGATGTACTCTGCATTCAAGTTAAATAAGCAGGATGACAATATACATCCCAATTTGGATTCAGTCCATTGCTCTAAGTTCAGTTCTGTTGCTTCTTGACCTGCATACAGGTTTTTCAGGGGGCAAGTAGGTGGTCTGAAATTCCTATCTCTTCAAGAATTTTTCAGTTTGTTGTGATCCACACAGTCAAAGGCTTTGGTGTAGTCAATGAAGCAGAAATATTTTTTTTTCTGGAATTCTCTTGCTTTTTCTATGATCCAATGCATGTTGGCAATTTGATCTCTGGTTCCTTTGCCTTTTCTAAATCTAGCTTGAACATCTGGAAGTTCTCGGTTCATTGAAGCCTGGCTTGGAGAATTTTGAGCATTACTTTGATGATGTTTGAGATGAGTGCAATTATGTAGTATTTAACATTCTTTGGCATCGCCTTTCTTTGGGATTGGAATGAAAACTGACATTTTCCCATCCTGTGGCCACTGTTGAGTTTTCCAAATTGGCTGACATATTGAGTGCAGCTCTTTCACAGCATCATCTTTTAGAATTTGAAATAGCTCAACTGAAATTCTATGACCTCCACTAGGTTTATTCTTAGTGATGTTTCCTAAGGCCACTTGAGTTCACATCCCAGGATGTCTGGCTCTAGGTGAGAGATTGCACCATCATTGTTATCTGGGTCATGAAGACTTTTTTTATATAGTTCTTCTGTGTATTCTTTCCACCTCTTCTTAATATCTTCTGCTTCTGTTATGTCTATACCATTTCTGTCCTTTATCGTGCCCATCTTTGCATGAAATGTTCTCTTGTTATCTCTAATTTTCTTGAAGAGATCTCTAGTCTTTCCCATTCTATTGTTTTCTTCTATTTCTTTGCATTGATCACGTAGGAAAGGTTTCTTATCTCTCCCTTTTATTCTTTGGAACTCTGCATTCAGATGGGCATATCTTTCCTTTCCTCCTTTGCCTTCAGCTTTGCTCCTTTGCTTAACTATTTTTAAAGCCTCCTCAGACAACCATTTTGCCTTTTTTACATTTCTTTTTCTTGGTGATGGTCTTGATCACTGTCTCTTGTAGAATGGCACGGACCTCCATCCGTAGTTCTTCAGGCACTATTTCTGTCAAATCTAATCTTTTCAATATATTTGTCATTTAGACTGTATAATCCTGAGGTATTTGATTTAGGTCGTACCTGAATAGTCTAGTGGTTTACCCTACTTTCTTCAATTTAAGTCTGAATTTTGCAATAAGTTCATGATCTGAGCCACAGTCAGCTCCCAGTCTTGTTTTTGCTGACTGTATAGAGCTTCTCCATCTTTGGCTACAAACAATATAATCAATCTGATTTCAGTATTTACCATCTGGTGAAGTCCATGTGTAGTGTCATCTCTTGTGCTGTTGGAAGATGGTGTTTGCTATGACCAGTCCATTCTCTTTGCAAAACTCTGTTAGCCTTTGCCCTGCTTCATTTTGAACTCCAGTGCCAAACTTGCCTGTTACTGCAGGTATCTCTTGACTTCCTACTTTTGCATTCCAGTCCTCTATGATAAATAGGACATCTTTTTTGTGTGTTAGTTCTAGAAGGTCTTATAGGTCATCATAGAACTGTTAAACTTCAGCTTCTTTGGCATTAGTAGTTGGGGAGAAGACTTGGATTACTGTAATATTGAGTCATTTGCCTTGGAAGTGAACAGATCTTTCTATCATTTTTGAGATTTTACCCAAGTACTGCATTTCGGACTCTTGTTTACTATGAGGGCTACTCCATTTCTTCCCAGGGATTCTTGCCCACAGTAGTAGATATAATTGTCTTCTAAATTAAAGCCACCCATTCTGGTCCATTTAAGTTGACTGATTCCTTAAATGTTGATGTTCACTTGCCATCTCCTGTTTGACCACTTCCAATTTACCTTGATTCATGGACCTAACATTCCAGGTTTCTATGCAATATTGCTCTTTACATCCTTGGACTTTACTTGCATCTCCAGTCACATCTACAACTGGGCATTATTTTTGTTTGGGCTTTATCTCTTAATACTTACTGGAGTCATTTTCTCCACTCTTCTTCAGTAGCATATTGGTCACCAACAGACCTGGGGAGTTCATCTTTCCATGTCCTATCTTTTTGCCTTTTCATACTGTTCATGGGATTCTCAAGGCACGAATACTGAAGTGGTTTGCCATTCCCTTCTCCAGTGGATCACATTTTGTCAGAACACTCCACCATGACCCATCCGTCTTGGGGGCCCTCATAGTTTCATTGTGTTAGACAAGGCTGTGATCCAGGTGATCAGTTTGGTTAGTTTTCTGTGATTGTGTTTTTTATTCTGTCTGACCTCTGATGGATAAGGTTAAGAGGTTTGTGGAAGCTTCCTGATGGGACAGACAGTCTGTAGGGGAATCTGGATCTTGTTCTGATGGGCGAGGCCATGGTCAGTAAATCTTTTATCTAGCTTTCTCTTGTGGATGGGACTGTGTTCCCTCCCTGTTGTTTGGCCTGAGGCAAACTATGGTAGGGGTAATGGCATGATGGCAGCCTCCTTCCAAAGGACTTGTACCTACACTGTTGTACTCAGTGCCCTGCCCCTGCAGCAGGCCGCTGTCAACCACGCCTGCTCTGGGGATTCCTGGACACTCACAGGCAAGTCGGGGTCAGTCTCTGGTGGGGTCACTGCTCCTTTCTCCTAGGTCCTGGGGTGCACACGGTTTTGTTTGTGCCCTCCAAGTGTCTGTTGCCCCAGTCCTGTGAAAGTTCTGTAGTCAAATCCAAAGTCAAATTCCCAGGGGGTTCTCAGTCCCTTTGCCAGCCCCGCAGGTTGGGAAATCTGTTGTGGGTCCTAAAACTTTTTTTAACAGTGAAAGATTTCCTTTGGTGTAATAGTTCTGCAGTTTGTGGGTCTGCTTGATGGTTCTATGGGGGGGCTCTGGTGACCTACTCCAAGAGAGCTTATGCTGCATGCCGCATGTCCCAGGTTTGCTGCAGCCAGAGCCCCTGCCCCTGTGGCAGGCCACTGCTGACCTATACCTCACAGGAGACACTCAAACACTCAAAGGCAGGTCTGGCCCAGTCTCTGTGGGGTCTCTGGGACTGGCGGACACAAAGTTTTGTTTGAGCCCTCTAAGCATCTCTGACAGGGATGGGGTTTGATTCTAAACGTAATTTCGCCACACATACCATCTTGTTGGGGCTTCTCCTTTGCCTTTCAACATGGGGCATCTTTTTTTGGTGGGATCCAACATTCTCCTGTTGATGGTTGTTCATCAGCGAGCACATGTCCTTCAAATTGCATTTTGACTGGCATCCAGACTTAATCAGCGCTGTGAAGTACCATGTCACAGCACATCTGGAGTCCCCATGGGAAAAGGTCTCAGGCAGCATGTCCGCTCCATTGGTGAGACTTCGTTATTAGATGTGTTAGATGTTTTAGAAGTCATTAGATGTGTTAGATATTATTAGATGTGTCTTTTTTATGAGCATTAGTATCTTCAGCTATGTAAGGATGATATTTAACAGGCAAAGATTTTCTGAGGACTAAATAAATTATGTGAAGAATCTAGATCATTTTTATACAGTCAGTTTTTTAAAAAAAAGAAATTTTTATGGTTCTCACTTCATTCATCTATAAAATAAAGAGACTTTACAAGTGACACTCCAAGTATAATTTGCTAACCAGTGATGACCCAGAGTGGAGAAGGAAATGGCAAACCACTCCAGTATTCTTGCCTGGAAAATCCCAGGGACATAGGAGCATGGCAGGCTATAGTCCATGGAGTCCAAAGAGTTGGACATGACCTAACAACTAAAAACAACAATGACCAATGAACTATCTCATTTAAAATAAGTACAGATTGAGAGTGTTTGTTCCAAATTTTACATGGTTTTTCAGAGTAATTTTATGTCTGTTGCAACTAATGATTAAAAATGGAAACTTCTCTTCTTTTTATTATTTTATATTTTATATTTATATTTAGATTCATATTTATTATATTTTACAAAATCAGTGGTAGACAGAAAAACAATGCAAGGCGTAGATGTAGTTTGAGTACCAGTGGATTAGATAGCCTCTGAGATAATCTCTCTAGCTCTAAATTTCTAATATTCTGGATAAATTATACAATTTTTTTCAAAGTACTATGAAATATACTCACAATGAATATAGATGTTTTTAAAAATATTTCATTTAGTGAAAATAGTTCCACTAAATTAAATTCAAACATGTACTCCTTAATATTTATTCACATTGTCGCTTGGATTTAAAAAGATGTTATAGGTGGCCTGAGGGAAAGAGCAATGTGTCTGTATTGTTGGCAATCAAATTAAACTTTCAATTTGTTCTTTAAAATCTAATTTATTTGGATTCAAAGACCTGTTTTTAATGAAAAGCAGAGGGGGATTACAAAGTGATGGTGACATGTGCTCTCACATTGTGTCACCCATTGCTTCTGTTAGACTGGAGTGTTATAAGCCACTGCTTATAATTTGAATGGGCTTCCCTGGTGGCTCAGATGGTGAGGTGTCTGCCTGCAATGCGGGAGACCTGGGTTTGATCCCTGGGTTGGGAAGATCCCCTCAAGAAGCAAATGGCAACCCAATCCAGTACTCTTGCCTGGAGAATTCCATGGATGGAGGAGCCTGGAGGGCTACAGTCCATGGGATCACAGAGAAAATGTTCTGCTCCAGCTAGTTAGTTTGGAAGTAAGGTTCCAGATGGAATTAAGGTTGCTAATCAGCTGCCTTTCAAACGGAGCTTTACGCAGAGTCTCTCATGGGCCTGGTGTAGTAACGGGGGTCCTTGTAAGTAGGAGGAGGAGTTGGAAGAGTGAGAACCACAGGGACAACGGCGTGACCTTTTTGCCCAACATCCATTGCTGGCTTTGAGGTTGGAGGACAAGGGCTGGCAGCTAGGGAACATAGGAGGCCTCTAGCTGCTGGAGAACGTTCCCCCAGGCCCCCCAGGAGAATGCAGCTCTGTCGTCACTTAGAGTTTAGGCAGGAGACCTATTTTGGACTTCCAGCCTCTAGAACTATAAGAGAATAAATGGGTGTTCTTTTAAGGCACAGACTTCATGGTAGTGTGTTACAGTAGCCATAGAAAACGAATGCAGCCTGGTATTTACCAGAGGCATGGCTGTCAGCTCCACCTTTCTGGCTTCACATGGGCCTACCAGCCCAGCAGGAGGAGATGTACCACTCTGAGTGCACTGACAATGCTGTCTTTCCAAAATGTTTGTTACTTGATAAGTCACAGAGAAAAGAGCTGCAGAAATGAACTAATCTCTCCCTTTCTGCCATCCTTCTACAGTTTACATATGAATTAAACATTATCCTTAAAATTACTCATCAGATTTTTTATATGAAGTCATTATGAGAAATATGAACCATAAATTGACACAGTGTAATCCAGGGTTTGTGTAGCTATAAGCTTATACAATTTGGAGGGGGATGTTATTTAAAAGAAAAAATAAAAAGTTAAATGAAAGTGAATATGTATTTTGGATAAGAAAAAATGAAAAATGAAAATGCTAATAAGTACCACTAACATTAAAAAATTAGAAAAATAATATGCAATTTTTGAATTAAATGTCTGACATGTCTTTATAATCTTTTAATGTATATTTGGTGATGGACAGGGAGGTCTGGTGTGCTGTGATTCATGGGGTCGCAAAGAGTTGGACACAACTGAGTGACTGAACTGAACTGAATTAAATGTATATTTTGACTATGTGTTCTGGATTATTTCTTCATACGACCATGATTTTTCTCATTCCTTTTCTGTAAAGAGTATTGAAAGGTCAAGCAGTCTGTCTTGTAGCATGGCTAATTAATTTTTTTTTCTTTTATTGATAATTTGCAAAATTTCCTCTCAGTGTCATAACTTGTAGTTAGCAACAACATGCAAATTTTAAGAGTGTTTCAAACCTCCATCAAGTGTCTTTCATACATGAGCTTAAAGATTTAGAAGCTTTTTTTGGAGTTCAGTTGCTGGCTCCATGCATTTCAAACTGTACCTCTCCACTACCTCTGTTCGTCTGGTTACAGGCATGAGAAGTACCTCTAGCTTTGCAGCTCTGTGTCCTGACAGTCATGTGGGGGGAGTCAACCCAGTAGGTGGTAGGATATTTCTGGAAGCCATTCCTGCATTAGGATAGCAGGACAGTTACCAATGATTTGACTATACAAGGTCGTGGCTGTGGATGGACCACATAAGTATAGCCATTACTACTGCTACTACTACTAAGTCACTTCAGTCATGTCCGACTCTGTGCGACTCCACAGACGGCAGCCCACCAGGCTCCCCCGTCCCTGGGATTCTCCAGGCAAGAACACTGCAGTGGGTTGCCATTTCCTTCTCCAATGCATGAAAGTGAAAAGTGAAAGTGAAGTCGCTCAGTCGTGTCCGACTCTTTTCGACCCCATGGACTGAAGCGCACCAGGCTCCTCCGTCCATGGGATTTTCCAGGCAAGAGTACTGGAGGGGGTGCCATTGCCTTCTCCGAGTATAGCCATTAAACCCAAACTAAATTTATTACCAGCTCAACTTCCTTAACAGCACTTAGAGTGCCTCATCACACTCCATCACCATCCAACCTGAGAGGGAGCCTACTGGAGCTTAAAGAAGAATGGAAAGAAACAATGATCTTAATTGATTGCATTCAATGTATATTTCTTTTGCAAATTTTGCTAAAACATTTGATTTGGTAAACACACTACTAGGACTCCCCAGGGCCTTGGAAAGAGCCCTTGCAAGGGAGGGATCCTGAAGCTTAATTGGCTTCCCAGTAAACACATCTCTGATAGGACATAGCCCCATACACTGGCTGGATTCTGTAATTCTTTTATTTTTGACATTTTCCAATCCATGATTCTGAAATTCCAAATATAGAAGTAACTGAGAAGAACAGGCCATATCCCGTTAAAATATTTATTCCCATAGGCTACTTTGTTGACCTTGAGAGACCCAGCTTTACACTAGGATTAAGCTTTTAGACCTATTTCTATTTGAAGAAGCTTCCTTTTGTGTCTTCTGTGGAGTCAACTAAAATAGATATCCTTAAAGCATGTATCTCCCTTTGTTTGTTGGGTTTTGTTTTTCATTAATTTTATTGTGGCTAGGTTTGATTTAAAATTGGTCATTTTGCAGATTCCTACTTATTTGTCATTTGGCTAAAGTTAGTAAGCATTAGAAATTCTAAAAATATGAAGGAAAATGGGGGAAAAAATGATGTACCAAGATTTCTAGTTAGAGCAGAAGGAATGGATTAGAGCTTTCATTTAGCCATGGGAAGGAGATTTCACAGAACTGGTGGCTTACATAGCTGAGTGAACATCAAGAGTAGTTCTTACTTTTCACTGCTAAGGAAGATGAGCCCAGAAAGAAAATGTGCTGTCATTTCTGAATAGGTATTTCCCCTCTGGATTGATAGAGCTTGCATCATTATTTTTAAATATTCCTACTTTGATCTGTTGATAGTATATGTAAGGAAGTAACTAATTTGCTGAAATTTTTAATCCTAGGAGATAGACTTTCCCAAATTTGATGGTGTCACTTAGACTATTTGATGTTTTTTGTTTTCATTGGTGGAAGGGTGATGTGGAACATGGAAAAGTCATGGGAACATCTGTCAGTCTCAGGGTATGATGTTTTTGAAACCTTTAGATGGGAGCAAGATATGACATTAATCACTTAGAAGTTTTCTAGACTGTGCTGTACCTTTAATACAAAATATATGTACACAATGGGAGAAGGCAATGGCACCCCACTCCAGTACTGTTGCCTGGAAAATCCCATGGATGGAGGAGCCTGGTAGGCTGCAGTCCATGGGGTCGCCCAGAGTCGGACACGACTGAGCAACTTCACTTTCACTTTCCACTTTCATGCATTGGAGAAGGAAATGGCAACCCACTCCAGTGCTCTTGCCTGGAGAGTCCCATGGACGGAGAAGCCTGGTAGGCTGCAGTCCATAGGGTCACACAGAGTCAGACATGACTGAAGCGACTTAGCAGCAGCAGCAGCAGATGTACCCAATGAAAGAAATGGCTTCCTGGGTTTTTTCGTTTTGTTTTGTTTTGTTTTGAGCTCCCTGTGTCTACAGCAAATTCCTCTCTGTGTTTTTAAATTCCTGTTCTATTTGGTATACTAATACTTGGTACAGAAAAAATTGTTTGGTCAAGGAAAAGGTTTTTATCATACCCTTTGTTCTTCCCACAATGTTTTCCAAAATACTGCCATTTCCAGATTACTTAATAGCTATCTCCCTTTTGAAGTCATTCTTGATTATCTTTTTTTTTTAAACTTTATAATATTGTATTAGTTTTGCCAAATATAGAAATGAATCTGCCACAGGTATACATGTGTTCCCCATCCTGAACCCTCCTCCCTCCTCCCTTCCCATACCATCCCTCTGGGTCATCCCAGTGCACCAGCCCCAAGCATCCAGTATCATGTATCGAACCTGGACTGGCGACTCGTTTCATACATGATATTATACATGTTTCACTGCCATTCTCCTAAATCCTCCCACCCTCTCCCTCTCCCACAGAGTCCATAAGACTGTTCTATACATCAGTGTCTCTTTTGCTGTCTCATACACAGGGTTATTGTTACCATCTTTCTGAATTCCATATATATGCATTAGTATACTGTATTGGTGTTTTTCTTTCTGGCTTACTTCACTCTGTATAATAGGCTCCAGTTTCATCCACCTCATTAGAACTGATGCAAATGTATTCTTTTTAATGGCTGAGTAATACTCCATTGTGTATATGTACCACAGCTTTCTTATCCATTCATCTGCTGATGGGCATCTAGGTCGCTTCCATGTCCTGGCTATTATAAACAGTGCTGCAATGAACATTGGGGTACATGTGTCTCTTTCCCTTCTAGTTTCCTCAGTGTGTATGCCCAGCAGTGGGGTTGCTGGATCATAAGGCAGTTCTATTTCCAGTTTCTTAAGGAATCTCCACACTGTTCTCCATAGTGGCTGTACTAGTTTGCATTCCCACCAACAGTGTAAGAGGGTTCCCTTTTCTCCACACCCTCTCCAGCATTTATTGCTTGTAGACTTTTGGATGGCAGCCATTCTGACTGGCGTGAAATGGTTAGAATCAACCAGTAAATGCACTTTGTTCCTCCCTTTGCTTATTCTCTTCCCTATACTTGAAGAACCGTCCTTACTTCATTCTGCCATGTTTTATAAAGAGTTACTGCTGCTTCTAAGTGGCCTATATGCTACACAATGAAAGAAATGGCTTCCTGGGTTTTTGTTTTTGTTTTTTTGCTTTATCCTTCCTTAGTGATTGGAATACATAAAAGGTCAAATATTTGCTTGTTTTTTTATTCAACAAGTATTTATCAAGGACCTACTATTTGCTAGGTATAGCTACAGCTCTAAGCATTTGAGACATAGCAGTGAACCACAAAGACAGAAATGTCCACCCTAATGAAACTTATATTAATTGATTGGATCCTGCATTAATTAGATTATGCTCATAGTTTATCCTTAAATCTGTGGTATGGTCCTTGATTTGTAAAATTTTAGTCTTGTTCTGTAGACTTTAGCAAATTCGCACATTAATGTGATTTTTTGTATATATGATTAGTAGGCCTAATCCTGTAAGATATATTTTTTTCTATATTGACAAAAGTAAAGTTGCATAAAATCTATTTAAATTAAGTCAGACAGTGGTTTAGTTGACTGATCTGTAAGGTTGCATATTATTTATTTACTTACAGATTTTTGTACTTTCTTAGATAGGTCTTCTCCAACCACCATTTTCTTACCCAATTTTTGTCCAATCACTCTTTACTCTCCACCATCTTATTCTGTGTTATTTTTCCAAATTACATGTATCCCTCTCTGTATTCTGTCACTGGGCTACAGATTCATTATCTGTCTCCTTCAGTGGAGCATAAGCTTTATGTGATTAGAAGCTTTGTCTTGGGCGTGGCCTGCATCCCCAGTACTCATTGCATTATAATGTCAAGCAAAAAGGAAATGCTCAGTCAGTTTTCTTTTAATGATTGAAAAATAAGTCTGGAAAAGTTATGTAACCTTTGGTATAGACACTCTCCCTTGTGAAATTAATTTTGATAACTTGCCCCTTCTGACAGACTGTCAATACTGGCCAAACATTTCAACTGAACAGGGCCTCTTTCAGGTATAGGTCTTATTCTTAATTTTTTAAGTCTCATGATTGGTTCTTATCCTTCTAATTCTAATCCTGCTTTATATTTTTTCATTAATTTAATTAATTAGGAAGTATAATAAATACCTTTACATTTATAATTCGATGAAATGACAGCCAGCATGCAAATGACAAAGATTGTTTGAAAAAGGATGTAAGTTCTTATTTGAGATTCAAATGTAATTAGCATTTTAGCAATAAAAGCGTTAGTCTGAAGACTTGAAATTTATGGAAATGTTTTTTTCTGTAGCAAGTTATAACAGATTACAAGCTACTTTTTGGAGAAGACTTTAGATGTGGTAATAATAGATGTATAAATATGTGAGATGTTTTACCCTGACATACCATACTTAATTTTATAATTCCTACTTACTTATGAATTCTTTATTTTATGAAGTCATTTATTATTTATCCTGCTTCCCTGTGAAATGGATAATTTATCTAAACTGTAAAATGAGCATATGTCTAAGCCTTTTCCTTATCATCATCAGTATTTCTTGACTTTTTCCCCAACCTTATTAGTTTCTTTCAGTAGATTATTGCCTAAGTTATCCAGAATGTAGGTTTGTAGAGAATGGGATCTAATTGTTCATGGAAAAATAATTAATATACAGAGCTTATAGAATGGATTTGTTACTAATGCTGTTTATGTGTAGAATTTTAGTTTCTCTTGCATGAGAATTTTAAGAAGGAGAAAGGTAGGGAATAAACATCGAGTGTATTAGGAATTATGCTGTGCATACAGTTATAGTCATTGTTACTATTATATGAATAGATACTTAGAATTCTTCTACTTTTAAATAATAACCACTGAACATTTTCCTCCCATAGAGTTTCACTCAATAAACAGAAGGAATATATTTCTTAAGTTGAAACTGTTCATATTAGGATAAAATAAAGCATTTTTTGTGATGTACATAATAGTTAAAGAGGATTTATTTTGCCTTTATACCTTCTTCCATTCCAGTTGTTTTCAAAATATCTTATCCTGAGTTTCTAGTTATCCCTAGAATCTTTCCCAAAACTTTCATAATCTTCTTGCCATTGATAAGAGAGACAAAAATACAAATAGACCACACAGTTAACCTCATCAATGCTGCTGTTACACCACCACTTATGTAAATTTTAGTTTATTTTTCTTTCCATATTTGTTGTGGCATAATTGAAAATAACATCGTGGTGATTTAAGGTGTAAATATTGATTTATATGCTTACATATTGCCAGATCATTAGCACCGTGGTACATAGCTAACATCACCATCATGTCATCTATTTACTATTTCTTTTTTGTGGTAAGAACATTTAAGAATTACTTTCAGTTATATAATACAGTGTTATTAACTGCAATCACCATCCTATACATTTGATACCCCAAATTTATTCACCTTAGAGCTCAAAGTTTTTATACTCAGACCAACATCTCCCATATCCTCCACCCCACCTCCCAGCCTCTGGTAACCACCATTCTTTTACCATAAGTCTGACTCCTTTAGATTTCACACATAAGTGATTTCATACAGTGTTTGTCTTTCATTGATGTTTTTTAGTGTAATGCCCTCAAGGTCCATACATGTTGTCACAAGTAGCAGAGTTTCCCTATTTCTCATAGTTTGTGTATATGTGTGTACACACACAGACACACACACACACACACACACATATATATATATATATGGGCTTCCCTGATAGCTCAGTTGGTAAAGAATCCGTCTGCAATTCAGGAGACCCTGGTTCAATTCCTGGGTCGGGAAGATACACTGGTGAAGGGATAGGCTGCCTACTCCAGTATATTTGGGCTTCCCCATGGCTGGTAATTTCCTGAGTGTTCTTTGGAAGGAATGATACTAAAGCTGAAACTCCAGTAGTTTGGCCACCTCATGCGAAGAGTTGACTCATTGGAAAAGACTCTGATGCTGGGAGGGATTGTGGGCAGGAGGAAACAGAGGCGAAAGAGGATGAGATGGCTGGATGGCATCACTGACTTAATGGACGTGAGTCTGAGTGAACTCCGGGAGTTGGTGATGGACAGGGAGGCCTGGCGTGCTGCAATTCATGGGGTTGCAAAGAGTTGGATACGAATGAGCGACTGAACTGAACTGATGGCTGGTAAAAAATCCACCTGCAATGCATGAGACCTGGGTTTGATCCCTGGGTTGGAAAGATCCCCTGGAGAAAGGAAAGGCTACCCACTCCCATATTCTGGATTGGAGAATTCTATGGACTGTATAAACAATGGGGTCTCAAAGAGTCAAGACCGCTGAGTGACTTTCACTTTCATATATATCTTATATGTTTAATATACACATATATATGCATATGTGTACATATTTATGTATCTTTATATATATATATATGTGTGTGTATATGTATATTCAGGAAACATTTAGGTTGTTTCCATATCTTGGTTATTGTGGTTAATGCTCCATTGAACTTGGAAGGGCAGATGTCTCTTCAAAATCCTATTTGTTTTCCTTTGGCTATATCTCTATAAATGAGATTCCTAGATCATATGATAATTCTCATTTTTAACTTTTTGAAGAGGCTCCATGGTGTTCTCCACAGTGACTACCAATTTGCACTCCTGCCAACAGTGCACAAGGGACCCTTTTTATCCACAGACTCCACAATACTTGTTATGCTTGAATCTTTTTGAAAAGAAAGATCTGCTGTTAATCTTATGAGAGCTCCCTTGTACATAACAAGTTGCTTTTCTTTTACTCCTTTTAAGGTTCTCTCCTTGTCTTCAACTTTTGACATTTTAATTAAACTGTGTCTTGGCAAGGGTCTCTTCGGAGTCTTCTTTTTGGAACTCTCTGTGCCTCTTGGTTCTAGATGCGTATTTCTTTCCCCTGGTTTTAAAAGTTTTCAGCCATTGTTTTTTTTCAAATAAGCTCTCTGTCTGTTTACCTCTCATCTCCTTCTGGGGTCATGGTAATCTGCATATTGATCCATTTTATGATGTACTCCTAAGTTCCTTAGCTATCTTCACTCCTTTTCATTCTGTTTTTTTGTTTGTTTGTTTGTTTTTTATTTTCTTTTAAACCTCTCATTGGATTAATTCTACTGCTTTGTCTTCAAATTTGCTGATCCTTCCTTACACTTGATCTACTCCACTATCAGTCCCCTGGTTCAGTTCAGTTCAGTTCAGTCACTCAGTCGTGTCCGACTCTTTGCGACCCCATAAATCGCAGCACGCCAGGCCTCCCTGTCCATCACCATCTCCCAGAGTTCACTCAAACTCACGTCCATCAAGTCGGTGGTGCCATCCAGCCATCTCATTCTCTGTTGTCCCTTTTTCCTCCTGCCCCTAATCCCTCCCAGCATCAGAGTCTTTTCCAATGAGTCAACTCTTCGCATGAGGTGGCCAAAGTACTGGAGTTTCAGCTTTAGCATCATTCCTTCCAAAGAACACCCGGGGCTGATCTCCTTCAGAATGGACTAGTTAGATCTCCTTGTAGTCCAAGGGACTCTCAAGAGTCTTCTCCAACACCACAGTTCAAAAGCAGCAATTCTTTGGCACTCAGCTTTCTTCACAGTCCAACTCTCACATCCATACATGACCACTGGAAAAAACAGCCTTGACTAGATGGACCTTTGTTGGCAAAGTAATGTCTCTGCTCAGTCCCCTGGTAGAATTTTTCAAATCATTTATTGTATTCTTCAGCTGTGTGATTTCTGTTTGTAACTGTCTTGTATTTTCTTTCTATCAATTTTCTCACTGTGTTCATTGTTCTCCTGACCTGTGTAAATGTCTTTATGACTTATTCTTAAACTCTTTATCAGGTCATTCATTATCTCTATTTCATTGAGACCTGTGTCTGGAGTTTTGTCTTGTTCTTTTCCTTGTCATATATGGCTCTGTTTCTTAATTTTCCTTAACTCTCCATGTTTATTTCTGCATGTTAGATAAAACAGGTGCCTCTCCTGTCTTTGCCTAGTGGTTTTGTATGGGAAACATACTTTGTCAATCAGTTCAACCTGTGCTCCTCCTTGTTTCTCAAACCTTTTGGATCACCTAAGCTGACTTTTTGTTCTTAGCGGCTCTCAGTAGTTCAGAGTGTGCCAAGACCCACTGGTGTCTCAAAGGGGAGGTTTACTCTCAGCATCAAGATGCAGGCTGGTTGGAATCTGGACATTCAGGTAGCACCTAGGACAGTATGTATTCAGGCCACTTCTAGGGAGAAGTGGGAGATGAGCATTTTTGTCTATTCCCTCTGAGCTGAGCCTGGCTGTGTATATATATGGGGAGGAGGATGCTCCTGAGCCCATTAAGAATTTACTTATTTGCTGCAGTCCGATGGAACTCCTGAATGCAAGTCCCATTTGCAGAGCCAGGTGACCCAGCATCCTGCTTCTCAAGTGGCAGCCACAACAGCTGGGGTGCCAGATGTGTGAACAAGCTTTTCCCAGGGAGACACTAGTAACTTGGAATGAGCTAGAGGGTGCCTTCCAGCTTTCCTGACCTCAGTAATCCCTAAATGCATGCTAAATTAGAAGCCTGATCCTCAGGAAGCAACCTGTAAAATAACTATAGTGAATTTTAGGAAGAAGTAGGTATGCATGCATGCATGCAAAGTCGCTTCAGTCATGCCCGACTCTGTGCGACCCCCAGATGGCAGCCCACCAGGCTCCCCCACCCCTGGGATTCTCCAGGCAAGAACACTGGAGTGGGTTGCCATTTCCTTCTCCAATGCATGAAAGTGAAAAGTGAAAGTGAAGTCGCTCAGTCCTTTCTGACTCCTAGCAACCCCATGGACTATACAGCCCACCAGGTTCCTCTGTCCATGGGATTTTCTATGCAAGAGTACTGGAGTGGGGTGCCATTGCCTTCTCCGAGAAGCAGGTAAGGGCTTGGGAAATAAACATAGTATGGATGGCTTGGTTAACAAAGAATAGGACACAGCAGAAGTGACTGAGTGCACAGCACAAGGATGGCTTGGTTGACGGTTTTCTTTGCCCATAAAAAATACACCAAGCTGTTGTTCGGCCCTTCAAATGTTTTGAGGCTTTCCTAGGCTTCCTATCTCAGTCTGGTCTCTAGTTCCAGCATGATATCTCAGTTTCATCTCAAATGCCAAGAGCAAATACCTGCCCAGAGCACTGTGATGAAAAGGATTGTGAAGGGCTCAGTAATTCATTATTTAATGAATAAACGATTTAAAAGCATGGCTTAGAATTCTGGATACAATTACTTATATAATAAGGAGGACTTCTTTCCATTTCTGTTTCTCTGTATGAAGCTTGTGAAAGGCCTAGAACTAACAGTTTTTATTTCGCCTGCTACACACAGCAAAATGCCTTGCAAGGAACAGGCAATCAATATCAAATGAATTCACTGAATGAGTGAAATTTTTATCTTATGAATGTCAATTCCAGTAATTCACCCAGAGTCTTATTGGTATATGAACTTTATTAATATAAATTATGCCTATTTTTAGAAACAGATCTCTGCCAACACTGAAAGTTATGCTAATGCAGAGATAGTTATTTTGTCACTTAAAAAAAAAGCATGTGTTATGATGTAATTCTGGCTGTGTTTCCTGGTGGTATTACATTGTTCAGAGCTGAAAAATGTAAGCATATGCCATCAATTAGTAGACTCATGAGGAAAAATCAGAATTACCTCATCTTGTTTACAACTGGGCTTCATGGAAGTTTGAGATTCCACAATTTGCTAAGGCACAGTGTCTGAATGCCTTAAGTTATCTATCAAGGATTTATTCTTCTCAGAGCAAAAACTGTTATGTTTTTAATATATGCATAGTTTTAAAATCTCTATGTTGCTGGTGTCATTTTTAAGCAAATATTTTAACAAAATTTCTAAAGTAACTCTTTTATAAACCTTATACATTTTTTAAACAATTTTTCGGTGCTCAGTTTTCCGTATGGTCCAACTCTCACATCCATACATGACTACTGGAAAAACCATAGCTTTGATTAGACAGACCTTTGTTGGCAAAGTAATGTCTCTGCTTTTTAATATGCTGTCTAGTTTGGTCATAGCCTTTCTTCCGAGGAGCGAGTGTCTTTTAATTTCATGGCTGCAGTCACCATCTTCAGTGATTTTGGAGCCCAAGAAAATAAAGTCTCTCACTATTTCCCTTGTTTCCCCACCTATTTGCCCTAAAGTGATGGGGCCAGATGCCATGATCTTTGTTTTTTGAATATTGAGCTTTAAACCAGCTTTTTCACTCTGTTCTTTCACTTTCATCAACAGGCTCCTCAGTTCCTCTTCACTTTCTGTCATAAGGGTGGTGTCAAATGCATATCTGAGGTTATTGATATTTCTCCCAGCAATTTTGATTCCAGCTTGAGCTTCATCCAGCCCAGTGTTTCTCATGATGTACTCTGCATATTAGTTAAATAATCAGGATAACAATATATAGCTTTGATGTACTCCTTTCCTAATAAGGAACCAGTCCATTGTTCCATGTCCATTTCTGTTGCTTCTTGACCTGCATACAGATTTCTCAGGAGGCAGTTAAGGTATTCCCATCTCTTGAAGAATTTTCCACAGTTTGTTGTGATCCACACAGTCAAAGGCTTTGGCATAGTCAATAAAGCAGAAGTAGATGTTTTCTGGAAATCTCTTGCTTTTTCAAGGATCCAATGGATGTTGGCAATTTGATCTCTGGTTCCTCTGCCTTTTCTAAAACCAGCTTGAACATCTGGAAGTTCATGGTTCATGTATTGCTGAAGCCTGGCTTGGAGAATTTTGAGCATTACTTTGCTAGCTTATGAGATGAGTGCAATTGTGTGGTATTTTGAGCATTCTTTGGCATTGCCTTTCTTTAGGATGGTAATGAAAACTAACATTTCCAGTCCTGTGGCCTCTGCTGAGTTTTCTAAATTTGCTGGCATATTGAGTGCAGTGCTTTCCAGCATCATCTTTTAGGACTTGAAATAGCTCAACTGGAATTCCATCACCTCCACTAGCTTTGTTTGTGACAATGCTTCCTAAGGCCCTCTTGACTTCACATCCCAGGATGTCTGGCTCTAGGTGAGTGATTGCACCATCATGGTTATCTGGGTCATGAAGATCTTTTTTGTATAGTTCTTCTGTGTATTCTTGCCACCATTCTGTAATATCTTCTGCTTCTGTTAGGTGCAGTCCTTTTCTGTCCTTTATTGTGCCCATCTTTGCATGAAATGTCTAATGCATCTCCATTTAGGCTGTCTGATCACATCACTACTCCTTAACACAACTGGAGTTTTATGCCTTTTGGAGGATTTTAAGTCATTGGATAAACTGTACCATGGCTTTTTTTTCTCCCATAATTACATCTGACACCAGTCCCATGTGCTAATGTGCGTAGTTATAAAAGATAGCTTGAATTGTTGTCCAAGTTATTAAATACTGACCACTCTTGAATGAGGCAGCTTGATCAGTGATCCCAGAATCCTCTACAGAATAAGACATTTGTAAGAGATTCTTTTTGAATGACTGCTTGCATGATATGTATTGAATGAAAGAACATATGTACCTTCTATGTATCCTCTTTCACTCCAAGCTGAGTGCCTTGTGTTTTGTAGAGTCTGAAAATGTCTATTGAATGAGTACATGGATTTTGGAGACTTATTAGTGACTATAATTGTCATTGCTTCTTCTTTTTTTAAAGGCAACTTTTTTTTACCTTTCCTGAAATTATTTACTTATTTATTTATTTGTGGCTGTGCTAGGTCTTTGTTGCTATGAGGGCTCTTCTCTAGTTGTGTGCACAGACTTCTGATTGCAGTGGTTTCTCTTATTGCAGAGCATGGGCTCTAGGGCATGAGGCTTCAAGTTGTGGCCCATGGGCTCAGTAGTTCTGGGCTCTAGAGCACAGGCTCAACAGTCTTGTCTCTCTGGCTTTGTTTCTCTAGGACATGTGGGATCTTCATGGATCAGAGATCAAACCCATATCTCTTTTATTGTCAGGGGATTCTTTACCACTGAGCCACCCTGCCCATTGTTTCTTTGTCATTCTCTGATGAAATCAAGTTGAATAAATCCATCACTCACATTTTTTTTTATTATTCATTACCATTTTCTTTTAAGTTACACAATAAATTCAGTGTATTCCATTTGCAGTTCTCCCATCACTCCTAATGTTTTGACCAATACCCATATTATAGTAGCTATAGATAAGAGAACTTCTTTTGTCTTTTTTTATTTCTTTTACAACCATATAACCTTGTTTTTTTGCAGGAAAAATAAGATAGTTACTGAACATTTAGATTCTTGAACAAGTGCTTAGGGAAAACTGAAATTGTGACTCATTTTATAACTTCAATTAGTAATTTTAGATTGAAATTATTATTTTTCAAGGTACCCATTATAAAAACTTAACTGCAGTAATAACTGGAGTTTTAGAACTTAATGTTAGATTCTTTAAGTGTCTTAGTAATTCTCTTGGGAAATGCTTAGGCACATCTGAAGATTGTATTACTTTTTCCATGCCACTGGGAGAGTATTGAATGAGTTATTGTTTCAAAGTATGGGTTGTGAAATAATCTGCTTCAGAACTAATAGAGCTAACTCACATTTTTATCTTTTCATATATCAGTAAGTAGGATTTCATTTCTAGTGCGAAATACATGAGGAGATAAATATGATACTAGATTTTGTAGGATGCTTCCTTCTAAAGATTGGAGCTATATATCTGGTCTTTGCAAACATTACCAGTAATGGAGATTGCATGTGCAAGTATTCATTATAGAGACAATAGGCTTTTCTATGGAGTGTGTTTTTATAGGCAGAATCTTAAAAGAAAATGGTGAGAATATTTCTTACATATCAAATCTGCTTCAGCTATGAAAATTAAATCTTTTTCCCTTTATCCTCCTCTCATTTTCTTTGTCTTTTTTTCATCTCCAAGCAGTCAGTGATGATGTGACAAAAATAGATATTGTAATAGGAATTGTAGGTGTGGGTGAAGAAGTCTTGCTGTGAATGAAAACAGGAGCTTGTAAGTCTCCCACCAGCCTCCTTTTTATAGGGCCCATATTAGAGTTGAGGGGGTGGCCACTGCAGTGGGAAGAGTTATTTTAAATAGTCAAAATCTTTTCTGTTCCTAATTTACATGTAATTCTCTATCATCTCCTGCATGCACTGTCATGCATGCACGCATGCTAAGTCACTTCAGTCGTGTCTGACTGCGACTCTGTGAGCAGTAGCCCTCCAGGCGCCACTGTCCACAGGATTCTCCAGACAAGAATATTGGAGTAGGTTGCCATTTTTCTTCTCCCTATCCGCTGTCATAGGTGCTGGATATTACAGCATTTCAGAAATATCTACTTCTTGCAATCATGGAGATTGAAGTTTAGTTAGGTGACAAAAAGCAAACAAAAAATGAATAAATATACTGAAATAAGAGAGTAGTGGGATTAACTTAGGTTATGTGGGCTGTCAGACAAGATATTTGAGGGTGTGATATTTGAACTGAGATCTGAAGAGTAAGGAGAGGTGAGTGAGGTTTACAAGAGAGGGAAGATATTTCAAGGCAGAGGAATCTACAAGAAAAAGAAATATTAGCTCGGAATAATCTTGATGCATTTGAGTAACTGACAGGGCACCAGTCTGGCTGGTGTGCTGTGAGCTTGGAAGAGAATTAGAAACCTAGGCAGGAGACAGTTCAGTTCAGTCACTCAGTCATGTCTGACTCTTTGCCCCATGGACTGCAGCATGCCAGACTTCCCTGTCCATCACCAACTCCCAGAGGAAGACAGATCATGCAAAAATTTGTGGGCATGTTTAGGAATTCTAACTTTGTTTTCAGTTTAGTAGAATGTCTTAGTGAACTTTAAAAAGGAGAGTGACATAATCTGATGTACTTTTTTTTAAATTTTATTTAATTTTTAAACTTTACATAATTGTATTAGTTTTGCCAAATATCAAAATGAGTCCACCACAGGTATACATGTGTTCCCCATCCTGAACCCTCCTCCCTCCTCCCTCCCCGTACCATCCCTCTGGGTCGTCCCAGTGCACCAGCCCCAAGCATCCAGTATCGTGCATCAAACCTGGACTGGCATCTTGTTTCATACATGATATTTTACATGTTTCAATGCCATTCTCCCAAATCTTCCCACCCTCTCCCTCTCCCACAGAGTCCATAAGACTGTTCTATACATTACTTTTTAAGACTGTTACTCAACAGTGTGAATTGGAAGCGGGAAGGTGCATGGAGAAAGCAGCCAGGAGACTCTTGCCTTTGTCCATGTAAAGGAGGATGTCACAGCTGAAGCTTTGCTAGTACAGATGGAGAAAATAAGACTGAAAAAAAGAATGTATGGATATATGTATAGGTAACAGACTGGATGAGATTTGGCAAACAACTGGATGAGGAAGTGAGAGAGAAGGGAGCTCTTAGTGTTAAAGATTAGATTCATGCTATTTACTGAACAGGAAGACATGCTCTGAGGGGGAAGGTGAAGAGTTCAATTTAGAAAAATGTATATCTGAGATGCTTGCATCTCAGGTAGGTTTTGAGATATATTATCCTGGTCCTCAGGTATAAATTTTGGCATTCTTGGCACAGAAATTATGTTGTATTGATGAGGCAACCTAAGAAGGCTATATGCAGAGAGAGACATAGAAGGATCCAGGACTGATGACCAAGGAATTACAATATCGAGAGCTGAGTTAGAGGAAGAAGAGCCAGTAGGCGCTACTGAAGGATGGCTATGGGAAGCCAAGAGAGGTGAGCGGGTGGTCAAGAAGCTGAGCTGAGTCAGTGACCAAGATGACATCAAGACAGGGGGGTGGCTGATGTGCCAAATGCTGCTGGGAAGTCTGGGGACACAGGAATCAAAGCGGGTCCAATCACATCTAACGACATGAAGATCACTTTGTGTATAACATAAGGAGAACTGGTGAAGTTACGTAGACTGATGCAAGGCTGGAGGGAAGTCAAGGATGAACAAGGCGGGAGAGAGTTGACAACATGCGTAGATAACTCTTCAAAGGTTTTTTTTTTTTTTTTCCTCTGAAAAGCAGTTGAGGAATTGAGACATGGCAGTAGCTGAAGGAGATGGTGAGACTAAGAGGATTTTTTTAAAATATGGGAGATATTAGAATGAAAAGAGGGAGATTAACCCATACAGCAAAGGCCTTGCAAAGAGAATTAAATAATGAGAGTCAGAGGCACATGAGGGCTTGGACTTTATTAAGAAAGGAGAAAGAGAAGATGGGTGGAGATCCATAACATTTTGTAATTTGGTGATGTAATTAGGTAAGGGGTAAAGGGTTTGGGAGGTTTGAGGAAGAAAAAAGCAAGCTTACTAAGAGAATATTATGAAAAGTGTACTCATATAAGAGCCTTCACTTCACCCGTTTGAAAACTGCTCCACAGAATCTTGATCTGTAAAGCTGGTAAAAGAAGAGACATTTTGTTTCGCGGTGAGGAGGAGGAACATTGTTTTGCCCTTTCAGTTTTCTTGGCACTACTTGGGTAACCCCAGAGGAACTCTCGGGCTCCAGAGCTCTTCATTTGAAAACACTGACATTGGGGAAAATGTTCCTGGCAAGGCAAACAGAATTCTCAGTGAAAATCAAATTCTGGAAGAGCCGCTGGCTTGTGAAACTCAGAAGCATTTAGGTTTCAACTGACAGAAAGCAAGGTGAATGCCTGTACCGGGGACATGGGCGACCACAGAGCGGGGAAGAGAGCCACTCAGAAAGCACTGGGAAAGGAACCAAGACAAACTCCATCTACTTTATACTTCTGCAGCAGGCTGAATTCAGAGGAAGATGTTGGCCCTGGCATGTTCTCAGCCCACCTGTGCAGTGACTCATTCTCTCCTTGGGTCAATGAGAGGGGATGAGAATGCAGGACACGTTTTTTAAGTCCCAAGATGATCTTGTCTTGTTTTTTTCCCATAACCAGTATTGATTTTCTACTACTTATGTAAGTCAACACATTTATCTTGTCAGAAAAAGGTAACACCAGCGAAGTACCTTTTATAAAAAGGGGATTATGTTTCTCAAAATTTGTTCAATAATTACTTATGCATGTACCAGTGATATGATTTTCTTTTAGGAAGATTAGACTTAGTGTTTTGTGTTTTGTTTTTGTTTTTGTTTTTGTTTTCTGAAGAAATATTTAGTTATAAGAAAAGGTATTAGTTTTATTTTTACTTATGGTAAAGCTGTAAGTATTAATTATAAAAAAACATGTCCTTTGGCAGTGATGATTTCTGTGTGGAAAGCTATTATTTATGGTTTATCATTCTAACTGATTTTAAAATGGTGAAAATAAGTTTGACATCTGTTTTGCTGTTTTTGTACTTAGTGGTTCAGGAAAGTACACCATCCCCAGGGCTCTGCTGGGTGTGAGCACAGGCACTTTTCTCTTTTGTAAAATGTGAGTTATAAAATCTCCTTTCTCACAAGGTTGTTCTATGAATTTAATGAGTTGATATACCCAAAACACCTAGCTATTGCCTGATACACAGTAACCATACACTGAATAGTTTAGACACGTGAAGAAGCTACAGAACCCACCGTGAGGCCACATGATATTGATGAAAACTCTGTCTTTGAGTCAGACTTGTAGGGATTCAAATTCTGGTGCTGTCATGTATCAGCTGTGTGATCTTGGGAACATCACCTTGCTGTCTGATCCTTGGCTTAATCTTAGTAACTTGATCACCCCCTGTTTTTCTCTAAGCTGTAGCTTTTTTCATCTCTAAATTACCAATAGTCATTCTTCTTTCATTGGACTGATGTGATGGTTATGGGGGATATTGTGTAGAAAATGTATGGAAAAACATCACATGTAAGGTTTGTTTGACAGTTGCTGGGGATGCTTATATAAGCCAGCCTCTCCTTTACTGCCGGCCAGATTCACTTCCATCCTGACAGATATGACTGTAGTTATTTCTGACAGCTTATTCATTTCTCACAGTCTGTTGCACCTACAAGTCTCTAAATATTAGATCATTTTTGCAATGGGGTATAGATTTTAGAACAAGTCAGAATCAAAATTATGAAGCCATTAGTTATATAATGGTGATTGTCATCTTGTTTTATATAAGCAGCAGAGGCTTTATTCTAAAGTACATAAAACATAACTCCTAAGGAGTAAGTCTTAGCTTACTTCTCATTCAAGGGCAATCTTGGGACCCTTTCAGCAGCTGTGAAAACTGACTCATTTAAGACAACTTGGTAGCCTACCTCCAGCAAGTGTAGAGTGCCATCTCCCTGAGCGTTGTTGTGGCAGTGAATCAAATGTGAATCAGTTTAGGATGCATACCCTAGAGGCTGTAAGCTCAGTCACACTGGGCAAAGTGTTTCCTGTGCCTAGCTATATCTGGGTCATGTAAAAATAGAGAAGGTCTGAATTTGGAAATGTATGGAATGGAGGACATGTCTCTTCTTTAGATACCAATTAAGGATGTTATGGTATCTATGTCTTGAAAGGAATTCATAGTTGAATCCATAGTTTAATACTGTGTGTGTGTGTGTGTGTATATCTATATCTATATCTATATATATAATGTATATCCTTTTTTAAGAAGGGAAAAGCAATTAACATGATTTTAATTTTTAAATATGTTCAACTGAAAAACCATTTATAAAACTATTTCTATGCTATGCTTACACACATATAAGCAAGCTTGATTTTGGCTAAAGACTGTGAGAGAGTCTACTTTAATTTACAGTGCTCCTTTGTTTCCACACCTGAGGCATCAGCTCTATATCTGTGGAAATTACACTGTTTCAGCTGGCTTAGAGGCCCTAGGGAAAGCTTTAGGATTTTAACATTAGACCTGTTATTTTGCCCAAGGGGTTTCTGAGAGACTAGTCATGGGCCAAGTTACTACATCTGTTTTAAAGCCTTAATATAAGCTCCGTCATGGTCACAGTGACTGCTGCAACTTCCACAGGCACAGTTCCTGGGTGAGACCCAGCAGATCAATAAAGTGCACATTCCAGGCAGTTGGAGGAAGGTGCAGGCTTAGCCTTGGGCCTGCCTCAGAAATGTGGCACAGACAGCAAGAGTTGTTTATTCCATTTAGATGTCTTTGTCCATTGCGGAAAAATGTTCTTGAAACATTATATTTTAAAAAGTAGTGCTGTGGTTTTTTTCTTTTCAATTAATGCAAAATTTTCCACAATGGTTTGTTCTGCTGTACCTATGGCCTCAAAAGGAATTCATAGTTGAATCTAAAGTTTAATATTGTGTGTATATATATATATATTATACTATGTATATCCTTTTTTAAGAAGGGAAAGGCACTGACTGAGTACTAAAAGTTATCTAACTAATGTTGAATTTTAATTGGAAATTTTGAAAGCCACAAACCCAAATGTGAAAATGGAAAAATCAATTTTTTTAAGATTCATAGCTTGTTACTGTTGGTGTCGTAATGGTTCCAAATATAGTTGGAATGGTTCCACAGATCAGATCAGTCACTCAGTCGTGTCCGACTCTTTGCGACCCCATGAATCGCAGCACACCAGGCCTCCCTGTCCAACACCAACTCCCGGAGTTCACTGAGATTCACGTCCATCGAGTCAGTGATGCCATCCAGCCATCTCATCCTCTGTCGTCCCCTTCTCCTCCTGCCCCCAATCCCTCCCAGCATCAGAGTCTTTTCCAATGAGTCAACTCTTCGCATGAGGTGGCCAAAGTACTGGAGTTTCAGCTTTAGCATCATTCCTTCCACATATGGTTCCAAATATTTTTAGGGGAAACAAGAGAGGAAATATAATTTAAGATGTCTTTTTCCTTTTCTACCTTCCACACTGGCTTTTGAAGAAGAGATGACACTGCAATCAATCTAAAATTATAGTTTTGATTGATATAAACATTAGTAGCTTGTCAATATTGATCTTAACTAATTTGGGGCAGAGACTTGTATTAAGATGTTCTCTCTATTGTCTGGATCTCAGGCAGGGAAACTGCCTTTTAAATCTCTGTATCTAGAGAGCACCTGTACTAGTTCTGTGTCCTTTGCTATGATAAGTATGTTACTGATAATGTGTATTGATTTTGTTGTAACAGCTGGATTATGCATCAACTATGTCAGGCAGGCTTTGTTAGAGCCTTCTTTGGTAGACTCTTACAGTTAGGAGGCCCGTGTTTTGTGGTAGGAAGTACATACAGCGTCAAGTCTGGTGCTCTCAGGGGCTGGCCAGTCACAGACGTCGTCCTCACCTTGCCAAGACACACTTCTACACAGGGTTTCTCCATGAGGATTGGTGAGGATCAACTGATGTGATTTTTGCAGCACTTTGTAAACTCTAAATTCTGAGCTGATATGACTATGTGATTTTATTTTATTCTTGCAGTTGAATTTTTACTTTGTATAAACGGGATTTCCAACTCAAAACTGCTTAGAAAAAGGCATAATCTCCTGCGCTTAGAATGCTGTGTGTGTGTGTGTATGTGTGTGTTTGTGCGTGTGTGTGTGTCGCTCAGTCGTGTCCAACTTTTTGCAACCTCATGGACTCTAGTCCGCCAGGCTCCTCTGTCCTTGGGATTTTCCAGGAAAGAAAACTGGAGTGGATTGTCATTCCCTTATCCAGGGATCAAACCCAGGTCTCCTTCATTGCAGGTGGATTCTTTACCATCTGAGCCAACAGGAAAGTCAAGAATGCTGTGGTCGTCTCTTAACCATTGCTTAACAGTGTTGCTTTCAATTATTTTAGTTTTGCCAGTGCAAAGGCTGCCTCCTAGGGATTCAAGCTCTGAACCCCTCTGATTCAAGCTCAGAGGAGAGAAGACCTTCTTTTGACTCTTCTTTTTCTAGTCCTTGGGGTTCCAAATCCATTGTAAATTAATTCCTTGATGCTCAAGCTCATTTTTTATCACTTATTCACATTGTTCTTATATTTCGGGGTCCTGTTCAGAACCTCATCTTTCATGAAATACCCTCAGTGACTCCAAAGTCTATCACCTACTTCATGTTTGAAGACAGTCTTGGATTCCCAGTTTATGACTTGGGGATGCAGATGTTTTTTACTCTCCAATGTTAGCTTTTGGATTTCCTTAAATACAGTTCATGGGGTTGCAAAGAGTTGGACACAACTGAGCATGCACACACAAAGATAGAGGTAACTGTAATTCTGTTGTGTCTCTTCTCAGTGGGTTTTTTCCCTATAGTTCTTTATTCTGCTTTGATGCTCATGCTTTGAAGGTGATGTAGCTAATGGGCAGTTGCACTTTAGCACTTCCCTGGATGTAGAGGGAGGACTTTTGCATCAGTGAGTACTAGGAGTGCTTTCCTGGCTGACAGAGTGATCTGGCTGCTCTGATACCATGTAGCCTCCCTCTTCCTCAATGCCGATGTGGCTGACTCAGTTGTTCATCCAAGAAAATCTAAGCATTCTCTTTCACTGTTCCCTGTGAGTGCTTCCAACAGTTACCACTTCATTGGAGCAGTCTGCCTTCCCTTCTCCCAGAGAGAAGGTATCTGTTATTCAGGCAACACTGAATAACAAGTTATATTAATAGTATCCAGACAAAGGGTCCAAACTCAAGAGTTTTCATTTGGAATGTCATTTAAAAAACATGATATCCCTTAAATTTCAGAAATCTTTTATGTGATACATCTATGTGTCCATCCATTTACACTTTGTGTTATTCTAGATGATGGAGGTTTTAAATATGAAGAAATGAGTCGGGTACTTGGAACTAATTGTTAAGCAGTAAACAAATAAGTGAAATTGACCTGCATTGTGATGTGGTTTATATAATTCTCACCTTTGGAGGACTTTCAGTATGACAGAATAAACATTATTATTTAATGAAATGTAGCTATACATTTGTAAAATTGCCTGTGTACATGTGTGCACAAGAATGCACCTACCAATGCAGGGGATTTAAGAGACATGGGTTCAATTCTTGGGTCAAGAAGATGCCCTGGAGAAGGGCAAGGCAACTGACTCCAGTATTCTTTCCTGGAGGATCCCATGGACAGGGGAGCCTGGCGGGCTTCAGTCCATTGGGTCACAAAGAGTTGGACACAACTGAAGTGACTTCGCATGTATGAGTGTACGTGTATGTGTGAAAGCAAACTGAGCACCCATCATCACAAGTGTTTGCACGAGCTGCAAATAGCACAGAAGCAAACTAGACACAGGCTCTGCCAGAAAGGAACCCAGTGTACTCACTTCTTCATTTGAATATAGCCAAGAGGCAGTTGTTAGCACAATGTGAGGGAAGCACAGAAGAAAAGAAAAAACTGACTAATTCTGTGGAGGAAAGAGATGTCTTCAGAAAGAATGTGAAGCTTCAGTTTCCTTTAGGTGGATAAATAAGGTTTCACTTTTTTTCAAGAGTAATGTGTGAAAAGCTATACAACATTTTCGGGGAATAATTTCTTCAGTCTGACTGAACCAGGGAGTATGTAAGCAGCATACATACAAGCATCAGTATGTAATTTAATTATTAAGTAGCCCAGGCCTCCCTGCCTTTTATTCCAAATAAAAAACTGTGTAGGTCACTTTTTAACAGGTAACTAATAATCTACCTCCTTGAAGCATAACACCAAAGTGAAAGTGAAGTCGCTCAGTCGTGTCCGACTCTGTGACCCCATGGGCTGTATGTAGTTTACCAGGCTCCTCTGTCCAGGGGATTTTCCAGGCAGTAGTCTTGGAGTGGATTGCCATTTCCTTCTCCAGGGATCTTCCCAACCCAGGGATCAAACCCGGGTCTCCCGCGTTGTAGACAGACGCTTTACCATCTGAGCCGCCAGGGAAGTCACCAAGGCATTAGCCAAACACGCAAATGGAAGCAAAGTTTGTGTTGGGGATAAAATATTTAAAAAATTGTCCCTGGACATCCTGAACCAAAGACTGTACTGAATCGTTGTTCAGGAAAAGACGTGGAAGTGGTGGTGAGCAAACAATAATCTGTGGGTCAATGGATTTGCCTTTGGATTCCGTGTGGGCATAATCTGATAATCTAGGCATAGATTTTGTTTTCTAATACCATGTGTTAGATTTGAGGTATGTTGAAAAGAAGAAGGGAAAAAAGAACCTTAATAGTTGAGATGCAAAAAGAAAATTGCTTTCTCTCTTTCTGTCTTTCTCCCAACTGAATGATGGTCACTGCATTAGAAGATGAAACCTACCATTCTAACTTTGTGTTTATAATTTATTCTTGAAGGATTTAGATAGTACCTCTCCCATGACTTGGAATCTGTTATAGGAACATTCCTTGGCACTCAAGGAACACTCTAATTATCTGTTGCTGATACTGAGGCATCTCTGTTTATATCTGGGTCTAAATATATACCTCAGTTTTTACTTCAATAAAATAATTTTGTTTATATAGTATCCTCTGGGGGAATTGAGCAAGATGAGTATCTGAAAAAAGTGAGTATTATTATGCTACTTGAGTGATATGTTTGCCTAGAGTTAACGTCCTTTGGCCTGACTCTGCCATGTTTATTTCTAACTAAGGTATCAACAACATGGAGAGGAAAATGTAATCATTAAATATTTGTGCATTCCTACTTATAAAACTTGTTATAAAACCGCTTTAAAAATCTATGGTAGTTAACACCGGGTCAAGCTATTGTACTTTATTTTGGAGGCTAAGATCAAAAATCTCCCAAAAAACAAAAGCCCAGGACCAGATGGCTTCACAGGAGAATTCTTTCAAACAGTTAGAGAAGAGCCAATGCCTATCCTTCTAAAACTTTTTCAAAAAATTGCAGAGGAAGGAGCACTTTCAAACTCATTCTATGAGGCCACCATTACTCTGATACCAAAACCAAACAAAGACACCACACAAAAAGAAAACTACAGGCCAGTATCACTGATGAACATAGATGCAAAAATCCTCAACAAAACTTTAACAAGCAGAATTCAGCAACACATCAAAAAGCTCATACACTACGATCAAGCTGGGTTTATTCCAGGAATGCAAGGATTGTTCAGTATATGCAAATAAATCAATGTGATACACCATATTAACAAATTGAAAGATAAAAATCATATGATAATCTCAGTAGATGCAGAAAAAGCCTGTGACAAAATTCAGCACCTATTTATGATTAAAACTCTTCAACAAATGGGCATAGAAGGAACCTACCTCAACATAATAAAGGCTATATATGCTAAGCCTACAACAAACATTATTCTCAATGGTGAAAAACTGAAAGCATTCCCCCTAAGGTCAGGAACAAGACAAGGGTGTCCACTTTCAGCACTATTATTCAGCATAGTTTTAGAAGTCCTAGCTACAGCAATCAAAGAAGAAAAAGAAATAAAAGGAATTCAGATGGGAAAAGAAGTAAATCTCTCACTGTTTGCAGATTACATGATGCTGTACATAGAAAACCCTAAAGATAGTACCAGAAAATTGCTAGAGCTAATCAGTGAATTTAGCAAAGTTGCAAGATACAGAATCAACACAGAAATCACTTACATTTCTATATACTAACAATGAAAAATCATAAAGAGAAATTAAGAAATCAATCCCATTCACCATTGCAAGATAAATAATTAAATATCTAGGAATAAACTTACGTAAGGAGACAAAAGAACTGTACACAGACAATTACAAGACAGTAATGAAAGAAATCAAAGATGACATAAACAGATGGAGAGATATTCCATGTTCCTGGGTAGGAAGAATCAATATTGTGAAAATGACTATACTACCAAACACAATGTACAGACTCAATACAATCCCTATCAAATTACCAATGGCCTTTTTCAGAGAACTAGAACAAAAATTTTCACAATTCATGTGGAAACACAGAAGACCCCATAGATAAAGTAGTCTTGAGAAAGAAGAATGGAGCTGGAAGAATCAACCTTCCTGACTTCAGATTATACTACAAAGTTACAGTCCTCAAGACAGTATGGTACTGGTACAAAAACAGACATCTAGACCAGTGGAACAAGATAGAAAGCCGAGAAATAAACCTACGCACCTATGGGTACCTTATTTTTGACAAAGGTGGCAAGAATATACAATGCAGCAAAGACAGCCTCTTCAATAAATGGTGCTGGGAAAACTGGACAGCTACATGTAAAAGAATGAAATTAGAACACTTCCTAAACCATAAACAAAGGGAAACTCAAAATGGAATAAAGACCTAAATGTAAGACCAGAAACTATAAAACTCTTAGGGGAAAACTTAGGCAGGACACTCAATGACATAAATCAAAGCAAGACCTTCCATGACCCACCTCCTAGAGTAATGGAAATAAAAACAAAAGTAAACAAGTGGGACCTGATTAAACTTAAAAGCTTTTGGACAGCAAAGGAAACTATAAGCAAGGAGGAAAGACAACCCTCAGAATGGGAGACAATAATAGCAAATGAAACAACTGACAAAGGATTAATTTCTAAAATATACAAGCAGCTCATACAATTCAATGCCAGAAAAACAAACAACCCAATCAAAAAGTGAGCAAAAGACCTGAACATACATTTCTCCAAAAAAGACATACAGATGGCTAACACCTGAAAAGATGCTCAACATCACTCTTTATTCAGTTCAGTTAAGTTCAGTCACTCAGTCATGTCCAACTCTTTGCAACCCCATGAATCGCAGCACGCCAGGCCTCCCTGTCCATCACCAACTCCCAGAGTTCACTCAGACTCACGTCCATCGAGTCAGTGATGCCATCCAGCCATCTCATCCTCTGTCATCCCCTTCTCCTCCTGCCCCCAATCCCTCCCAGCATCAGAGTCTTTTCCAGTGAGTCAGTTCTTCACATGAGGTGGCCAAAGTACTGGAGTTTTAGTTTTAGCATCATTCCTTCCAAAGAAATCCCAGGGCTGATCTCCTTCAGAATGGACTGGTTGGATCTCCTTGCAGTCCAAGGGACTCTCAAGAGTCTTCTCCAACACCACAGTTCAAAAGCATCAATTCTTCGACGCTCAGCCTTCACAGTCCAACTCTCACATCCATACATGACCACAGGAAAAACCATAGCCTTGACTAGATGGACCTTTTTTGGCAAAGTAGTGTCTCTGCTTTTCAACATGCTGTCACTCTTTATTAGAGAAGTGCAAATCAAAACTACATTGAAATATCACCTCACACCAGTCAGAATGGCCATTATCAAGAAGTCTCCAAACGATAAATGCTGGAGAGGGTGTGGACAAAAGAGAACGCTCTTGCACTATTGGTGGGAATGTAAATTGATACAGCCACTATGGAAGACAGTATGGAGATTCCTTAAAAAACCTAGGAATAAAAGCACCATATGACATAGCAATCCCACTCCTAGGCATGTACCTTAAGGAAACCAAAATTGAAAAAGACATATGTATCCCATTGTTCATTGCAGCACTATTTACAATAGTTAGAACGTGGAAGCAACCTAGATGTCCATTGACAGATGAATGGATAAAGAAGTTTTGGTACATATATACAGTGGAACAATGGAATATTACTCAGTCATAAAAAGGAATGCATTTGAGTCAGTTCTGATGAGGTGGATGAACCTAGAACCTATTATACAGAGTGAAGTGAGTCAGAAAGAGAAAGATAAATATCATTTTCTAATACTTTTATACAGAATCTAGATGAATGATACTGAAGAACTTATTTACAGGGCAACAAAGGAGAAATAGACATTTATGGACATGGAGAGAGATGAAGAGAGGGTGAGATATATGGAAGAGTAACATGGAAACTTACATTACCATATGTAAAATTGATAGCCAACAGGAATTTGCTGTATGGCTCAGGAAACTCAAACAGGGTCTCTGTATCAACCTAGAGGGGTGGGGTGGGGAGGAAGATTGGAGGGAGGTTCAAAAGGGAGGGTATATATTTGTACCTATGGCTGATTCACGTTGAAGTTTGACAGAAAACAGCAAAATTCTGTAAAACAATTATCCTTCAATAAAAAATAAATTAAAAAAGACGTGGGGTGGGGGGAATCTATACTTAGTTCTAATCTGTATTTAAACAATATTAGAATAGAGAAGATGTGTAGTTCCTTATGTATGAGATGTCATTGAATTTAAGATGCACCCCCAATTTAATAGCAGCTTTGGAAGAGGGAGGAAAAAAACGCAAGTATATGGCTCATTAAATGCACACACTTTTATCTTTTGCCAAATTCACCCTAAAACTTGTTGCTCCTCCTGGTTTTATCTAACACACTCTTACACACTAGTGCTTAGGTGCAAAATATGAGAGGGATTGCTGTTTCCTCTCTGCTTCATCTTCCACATCTGCTTCATGATCAAGACCTTAAAGACACACTACATTACTGCTGCTTTCACTGCCACCCTCTTCCAGAGTACCATGGTGTCTTACCAGGAGCCTCCTAGTCATTCCCTCCATAAACCCTCCCATGTTCTTTGCTGTCACTAGCCACCCCATTGACATGAGAGGATGAGATAGTTGGATGGTATCACCGACTCAATGGACATCAGTTTGAGTAAACTCTGGGAGTTGGTGATGGACAGGGAGGCCTGGCATGCAGCATGTCCTGTTGCTGCTGCTGCTGCTGCTGCTGCTGCTGCTGCTAAGTTGCCATGTCCATGGGGTCACAAAGAGTTGGACACAACTGAGTAACTGAACTGAACTGAGCCACCCCAGGTATTCATTATGCACAGAAACACCAGAGGAGTGATATATCAGAAAGGTATAAATCAAATCAAACCACTGCATGCTTAAACTCTACAGTGAACCTCTTTTCCCTTAAAATCCAGCTTATATGTTACCCAAGACATTAGCCTGGTAATTCAGAAAGTCTTGAGAATCCTGGAGACCTTTCCAGGTGGTCCACAAGGTCAAAAGCACTTGATCATCAAACCACGATGATATTGACTTGTTCTCTCTCACTCTTTCACATATGGTTTGAGGAGATTCCCAGAAGTCACATGACATATGATATCACAACACATTGAATGGAGAAATGCATATGAGAATCCAGCAGTCTTCTGTTAAGCCAGATATTAAATAAGTTTGCAAAAATATAAAACAGTGCCATTCTTCTCACTGATATTTGAATGAAAAATTTCTGATAAAATGGTATCTTTCTATGAACCTATAATAGATTTCTTACTGATATTTTAAGTTATTAATAAATATTTTGAAATACCTCTGTTTGAACCCCTAACATGGTATATATCACTGTATGTAAAATGCATAATGCAGAGTACATCATGAGAAATGCTGGACTGGAAGAAACACAAGCTGGAATCAAGATTGCTGGGAGAAATATCAATAACCTCAGATATGCAGATGACACCACCCTTATGGCAGAAAGTGAAGAGGAACTAAAAAGCCTCTTGAGGAAAGTGAAAGTGGAGAGTGAAAAAGTTAGCTTAAAGCTCAACATTCAGAAAACGAAGATCATGGCATCTGGTCCCATCACTTCATGGGAAACAGTGGAAACAGTGTCAGACTTTTCTTTTTTGGGGCTCCAAAATCACTGCAGATGGTGACTGCAGCCATGAAATTAAAAGACGCTTACTCCTTGGAAGGAAAGTTATGACCAACCTAGATAGCATATTAAAAAGCAGAGACATTACTTTGCCAACAAAATTTCGTCTAGTCAAGGTTGTGGTTTTTCCTGTGGTCATGTATGGATGTGAGAGTTGGACTGTGAAGAAGGCTGAGTGCTTTTGAACTGTGGTGTTGAAGAAGACTCTTGAGAGTCCCTTGGACTGCAAGGAGATCCAACCAGTCCATTCTGAAGGAGATCAGCCCTGGGATTTCTTTGGAAGGAATGATGCTAAAGCTGTAACTCCAGTACTTTGGCCACCTCATGTGAAGAGTTGACTCATTGGAAAAGACTCTACCAGGAGGGATTGAGGGCAGGAGGAGAAGGGGATGACAGAGGATGAGATGGCTGGATGGCATCACTGACTCGATGGACGTGAGTCTAAGTGAACTCCAGGAGTTGGTGATGGACAGGGAGGACTGGTGTGCTGCGATTCATGGGGTCGCAAAGAGTCGGACACGACTGAGCGACAGAACTGAACTGAACTGAACATGCATAAACAAAAACTATTAGGTATCTTCAGTAATTTTTAGTAGGAGTGTAAAGCAACTCTGGTGTCCTTCAGTGGGTAAATTGGAAAACAGGCTGTGGTCCAGCCATACCTGGAGCACTGCTCAGAATTAAAAGGAATGAACTGTTGAAACATGCCAGCAATTTGGATGCATCACAAGGACATTATGCTGAGTTAAATCAAAAAGTCTGTCACACAGTGAAGTAAGTCAGAAAGAGAAAAACAAGTATCGTATATCGATGCATATATGTAGAAAAACAGTATAATTTTATAGGAATAGCGATGCAAACGTAGAGAACAGATGGGTGGACATGGTCGGGGTGAAATGAATTGAGAGATTGGGATTGATGTATGTGCACTGCTGTGTATAAAACAAATAGCCAGTGGAAATATGCTGTGTACCACAGGGTGCTCAGCTCAGTGGTCTATGGGGACCCAGATGGGTGGGATGGGGGAGGGGAGGGAAGTCCATCAGGGAGGGGATGTGTATACACACAGACGATTCACTTCATTTACAGCAGAAATTTACTCAACACTGTAAAGCAGCTATACCCCAATGAAAAAGAAACAACTTATGTGACATTATAGAAAACATGTCCCTGGCTTCCTGGGAGCTATTTGCGTGTAGGGGGCGTAGGGGGCTGATAGAACAGTTCTGTAATGACGGTGATGGTAGTTACATTAATCTACACATGTGATAAAACCTAATAGAAATACATACCAAAAAATATTCAAACTGGTGAAATCTGAGCAAGGTTTGCATTTAAGTTAATAGTATTCTACCAACACAGATTTCTTTGTTTGGAAATGTACTATAGTATGTAAGTAAGCAAAGGGGAAGGGTACCATATGGCTCAGACAGTAAAGAATCTGCCTGCAGTGCGGGATACCTGGGTTTGATCCCTGGGTTGGGAAGATCCTCTGGAGAAGGGAATGGCAACCCACTCCAGTATTCTTACCTGGAGAATCCCATGTACAGAGAAGCCTGGTGGGCTACAGTCCATGGGGTCACAAAGAGTCAGACACAACTGAGTGACTAACACACACTATATATTTTGTATATATATTATCAGTATTATATATTATTTAATATGTTATATAATATAAAATATGTTGTTTGTATTATATATATATTTTTTTCTTTTTTAAATAGTGTGAAGGAGCTCATAGGAAAAAAAAAAATGGAGAAACATTATCATGAATAAATCTAAGACCTGCCTGACTTTTAGACCTTTCCTCCTTCTACTGATTACATTTCAACTTCACTCCTCTTTCTTCTGCTCCTTCAATATCTGGAGCTCAGGGTCTTTGTATCAGCCCTTGCTTCTCCCGGGAAATCACATCCCAGATCTCTTCAGTGCTGCTTCTGTCTGTGATTCAGCCTCAGAGTACACAGCATTTCAGTGGAAAGAGCTTCCCTGACTGTGCAGCATGGAGCAGCTGCTCAGTCAGGCTCTGTGCCCTCCACTCTGATTTTCACCCTAATGCTTTCCACCCCCTGACATTTCTTGTTTATGTATCGGTTTGTTGCCCATGAGCTGGGCTGTGAGCTCATGAGTGCAAGCATCTTCTCTGAGCTTTTACTGCTGTTCCCAGTGCATCAAATACTTGAAATAGCATAGGAACTAAATACATACTTGCCAAGTGAATGCACAGTTTGAAGCTGCAGTTTGTTCACATGCATCTCTAAGTCTGAAGGGTTCATTTAGTCAGTTTTCAGGTATTTGACTGCTTTTCATAACCTGAATGTGAAATCTTGACCTCTTTGGCACTTTCAGAATTTTCAGTGTACTTTTGAGACACAGTAAAGAATTACCCTGTGTACGAGACAGCAAAAGAGACACTGATGTATAGATCAGTCTTATGGACTCTGTGGGAGAGGAAGAGGGTGGGAAGATTTGGGAGAATGGCATTGAAACATGTATAATAACATGTATGAAACGAGTCACCAGTCCAGGTTCGATGCACGATACTGGATGCTTGGGGCTGGTGCACTGGGACGACCCAGAGGGATGGAATGGGGAGGGAGGAGGGAGGAGGGTTCAGGATGGGGAACACATGTATACCTGTGGCGGATTCATTTTGATATTTGGCAAAACTAATACAATATTGTAAAGTTTAAAAATAAAATAAAATTAAAGAAAAAAAAAGAATTCCAAGGCCATAACTGCATTCTCTCTTGTAAAACCAGAAACACAACCCAAATGCCTGTCAAGCAGTCTCTATAAATTGAGAATACTTTGGACAATGGATTCCAGGAGAGCAGGACCAAAGTCACCATAGGGAGATGATCATAATGGTTAGATGCCTCATTAGGGTCAAGAACCTAGAATTCTGTAGAAATATATTAATTTTAGAATTTTGTCAATTAAATTTTTAGAAAAAGCTATGTGGGGAGAATAACATATATCTATGTATCAGATTTTACGGTTGCTTCAATTATAGTCTCTGTATTAAATTTATGGGTTTTGCTTTCTGCATTGTGACTGTAACTATATATACCTGGCAGAAAACACAAGTACTTTGAAAATAATCTGGAAAATTTTCATTAGAAAAAATCTGGTGGTTGAATAATATATTTTTTCTTTGATGTATAAATCATTTGGTCCTACTTCTAGTTTCAGAATCCAGTGACTAATTATAAGAGACAGCATATTCTATTGCTGTCAATGAATTTGTCTATTATTCCAGTGCTAGTTTAGTGAGTAATGAATTTGAAATATTATGCATCAGTTAATGATCTTAATTTATGTGACACTCCTAATGGAAATAATTTAATAGTTTCCATGCAACAATAAATTTATACAGTTAAATCCACATCTGTCTAGTCAGTCCCCACTGGGTCTCAACTCACATGCCTGGTATCAGGCAAGTTTCTTTTGATGTTGACTGCAACAAGCACTGTGACTTTGGAAATTGAGACAAAGTGCAGCTTAGAATTGAGTCAGTGTGGTCATTGTTAGTTGAGCTATGTTGAATTAGAACTGAATTGCGGTTATTCAGGATATTCCCTGACTAGATCCTTTTCTTTAAATTTTTATATCTAGCAAGAACGTTGGGAAAGTTACCTTTCTCCATCCCAAACCATCTGTTGATAATACTCAAATTTGAGTACCATGGGGGAGTACCATGGAGGTCTACAATTTTCTACTTTTATGGGTACATTTTTTTACATCCTACATCTGGAGTCCAGGATTTAAAAAAAATGTACCCTTAAAATTAGAAAATGGTAGTCCTCCATGCTACTCAAATTCGATAATTGGAGTTCAGGGCTTCCCAGTTGGCTCAGTGGTAAAGAATACACTTGCCAATTCAGGAGATGCAGGAGATGTGGGTTTGATCTCTGAGTCAGAAAGATCCCCTGGAGGAGGAAATGGCAACCCACTCCAGTATTCTTGCCTGAAAAATCCCATGGACAGAGGAGCCTGGCAGGCCTTGCAGGAGTTGCAGAGAGTCAGGCATGACTGAGCACATAAGTGACTGTGAGCTGGAGTTCAAGTATTCATGAACATATAGCTTAGTAAAATAAAGGTCATATAGCAAAACATTTTTCCCAGAGCAACTGAATAAAATAATTCATTAGAGTATATGAATATATTATTGGTTTCTGAAAAAGAAAAGCAATTTCAATTTTATTATTAGTAGAAGTATCAATATTATTAATATTAGTATTATTCTGAATCTTAGAACTACTGAAGAAAATGCAAATCCAGAGATAGGAGCACAAGATTTAGCAAATAAAAATACAGGACATTCAGATGGTATTAGTCAAGGTTTCCCAGATGAACAGAACCAACAGGGTACATTTACATATAAACAGAGTTGTGAGGAACTGGCTTATATGATTATGAAAGCTAAGACATCCCAAGATCTATAGACAGTTGGCAAACTGGAGACCCAGGAGAACCAACGGTGTGGTCCCGGGGTCAGTCTGAAAGCTTGATGTCTAAAAAGAGCCTGTGTTTCAGTTGGCATCTGAAAAGACCAATGTCTTCAGCCCCAGAACAACTGAAGAGCAGTGCCTTCAGCACCAAGACAGGCAAAAGATGTTCCCACTTACTAGCTGGAGTAAAAGCATTTATGCTCTCTTTAGGCCTTCAACTGATTGGATGGGGCTACCCACATTAGAGCAGGCAATCTGCTTTGTTCATTCTACACATTAAGTTGTAATCTCATTCAAAAACACCCTCACACACACACATACACACCTAGAAAAATGTTTGATTAAATATCTGGATACCCCAGGGCCTACTCAATTTGATACAAAATTAAACATCACACAGACTGATGTAAATTTCAAATAAATAGTAATTTTTACTACAAATATATCCCATGTAATATTCAGAATACAATTAAACTAAATAATTACTTGTCTGAAATTCCAATTTAACTGTCCTGTATTTTATCTAAAACTGCTGGATGCTGGATTACATTGTGTTCCTTCTTCTCAAAGTGGATGGACTGATTTGTTTGAGTGGCAGAATGTCAGCTAATGTATGAAACTCAGAACAATATGATACGCTTCCTGCACTGTCAGTATTTTGTTTGAGGATGCATTTGAAGATTTTTCAGTGTTCCAAGATTTTGTCATATGCATACTCTAATTAAATAAACACAATCCAGTTTTTCTATGTTGAAACAATACCATATTTTGTTTGTTTGCTTGTTTTTGGTTGTGTGAAAGCCTAGAGAACAGACAAAATTTCTGTTAAGTTCACTTAAATTCAGTCGCTCAGTCATGCCTGACTCTTTGCAACCCCATGAACAGCTTTGTACTCCAGGCCTCCCTGTCCATCATCAACTCCCAGAGTTCACCCAATCTCATGTTCACTGAGTCAGTGATGCCATGCAACCATCTCATCCTCTGTTGTCCCCTTCTCCTCCTGCTTTCAATCTTTCCCAGCATCAAGGTGTTTTCAAATGAATCAGCTCTTCCCATCAGGTGGCCAAACTATTGGAGTTTCAGCTTCAACATCAGTCCTTCCAATGAACACCCAGGAATGATCTCCCTTAGGATGGACTGGTTGGATCTCTTTGCAGTCCAAGGGACTCTTAAGAGTCTTCTCCAACACCACAGTTCAAAAGCATCAATTCTTTGGCACTCAGCTTTCTTTATAGTCCAACACTCACATCCATACATGACTACTGGAAAAACCATAGCCTTGACTAGACTGACCTTTATTGGCAAAGTAATGTCTCTGCTTTTTAATATGCTATCTAGGTTGGTCATAACTTTCCTTCCAAGGAGTAAGTGTCTTTTAATTTCATGGCTGCAGTCACCATCTGCAGTGATTTTTTCGAGCCCCAAAAAATAAAGTCAGCCTACTGCTTCCACTGTTTCCCCATCTAGTTGCCATGAAGTGATGGGACCGGATGCCATGATCTTAGTTTTCTGAATGTTGAGCTTTAAGCCAACTTTTTCACTCTCCTCTTTGACTTTCATTAAGAGGCTCTTTAGTTCTTCTTCACTTTCTGCCATAAGGGTGGTGTCATCTGCATATCTGAGGTTATTGATATTTCTCCCAGCAATCTTGACTCCAGCTTGTGCTTCTTCTAGCCCAGTGTTTCTCATGATGTACTCTGCATAGAAGTTAAATAAGCAGGGTGACAGTATACAGCCTTGACATACTCCTTTTCCTATTTGGATCCAGTCAGTTGTTTCATGTCCAGTTCTAACTATTGATTCCTGACCTGCATATAGGTTTCTCAAGAGGCAGGTCAGGTGGTCTGGTATTCACATCTCTTTCAGAATTTTCCACAGTTTATTGTGGTCCACACAGTCAAAGGCTTTGGCATAGTCAATAAAGCAGAAATAGATGTTTTTCTGGAACTCTCTTGCTTTTTTAATGATCCAGCAGATGTTGGCAATTTGATCTCTGGTTCCTCTGCCTTTTCTAAAACCAGCTTGAATATCTGGAAGTTCACGGTCCACATATTGCTGAAGCCTGGCTTGGAGAATTTTGAGCTTTTCTTTACTAGTATGTGAGATGAGTGGAGTTACGTGGTAGGTTGAGCATTCTTTGGCATTACTTTTCATTGAGATTGGAATGCAAACTGAACTTTTCCAGTCCTGTGGCCTCTGTTGAGTTTTCCATGTTTGCTGGCATATTGAGTGCAACACTTTCACAGCATCATCTTTTAGGATTTGAAATAGCTCAACTGGAATTCCATCACCTCCTCTAGCTTTGTTTGTAGTGATGCTTCCTAAGGCCCACTTGACTTCACATTCCAGGATGTCTGGCTCTAGGTGAGTGATCACACCATCGTGATTATCTGGGTCATGAAGATCTTTTTTGTACAGTTCTTCTATGTATTCTTGCCACCTCTTCTGAATGTCTTCTGCTTCTGTTAGGTCCATACCATTTCTGTCCTTTATTGTGCCCATCTTTGCATTAAATGTTCCCTTAGTATCTCTAATTTTCTTGAAGAGATCTCTAGTCTTTCCCATTCTTGTTTTCCTCTATATCTTTGTGTTGTTTGCTGAGGAAGGCTTTCTTATCTCTCCTTGCTATTCTTTGGAACTCTGCATTCAAACTCTGCAAACAACTCCATCTCAAAGATGGAGTTGATCCTATGGAATATTATATTCTTTGTGACTCTTAGTTCATTTGGGCTTGACAGAAATAGGTTTCTTTGTGAAAGAAAAATAGCTTTTCATGACTTACTTTTCTAAGACATTAAAAAACCAACTGAATAGCGATTCAGAGAATATTTCAGTGTGTCACATAAAACAAGCAATTTTACCTGTTACCAAGAAGATGAACTCAATAAATTTTCTATTAGCTGTAGCTTGAATGTTTAACTCCACCAGATTATTGTTAGGACCATGCACATGCTTTTGTCAGGTTTTTTTCTTCACATAGTTCATGAAGAAGTAAAAATAATTCATTGCCTATATCCACTTGCATATTATTAATTTATCATGTATAACAAAATATTCTCAAAACTTAGTGCCTTAAAAAATATGCATTTTTATCCTAGAGATCCTGTAAATTAAGAATTATGAGTAACTTGGCTGGACTTTTCTGACTCTGATTCTTTTATGAAGTTGCAGTTAAGATATCATCTAGGGCTACAGTCACCTGCAAATTTACCTGAGGTTAGAGGATCTGTTTCTCTGTGACTCACTCACAAAACCATTGTTATGGTTGTTGCTGGTCATTGATTGGAGGCCTGTTTTTCCCCAAGTGGACTGTGACTCACTCACATAACCATTGTTATGGTTGTTTTTGGTTGTTGATTGGAGGCCTCGGTCTTTCCCCATGTGGACTGTGATTCACTCACACAACCTTTGTTATGGTTGTTGCTGGTTGTTGTTTGGAGGCCTCAGTCTTTACCCATGTGGACTGTGACTCACTCACATAACCATTGTTATGGCTGTTGCTGGTTGTTTATTGGAGGCCTCAGTCTTTCCCCTTGTGGACTGTGACTCACTCACATAACCATTTTTATGGTTTTTCCTGGTCATGATTGGAGGCCTGTTTTTCCCCAAGTGGACTGTAACTCACTCACATAACCATTGTTATGGTTGTTACTGGTTGTTGATTGGAGGCCTCAGTTTTTCCCCATGTGGACTGTGACTCACTCACATAACCATTATTATGGTTGTTGCTGGTTGTTGTTTGGAGGCCTCAGTCTTTCCCCTTGTGAACTGTGACTCACTCACATAACCATTTTTATGGTTTTTCTTGGTCATGATTGGAGGCCTGTTTTTCCCCAAGTGGACTGTAACTCACTCACATAACCATTGTTATGTTGTTACTGGTAGTTGATTGGAGGCCTCAGTTTTTCCCCATGTGGACTGTGACTCACTCACATAACCATTATTATGGTTGTTGCTGGTTGTTGTTTGGAGGCCTCAGTCTTTACCCGTGTGGACTGTGACTCACTCACATAACCATTGTTATGGCTGTTGCTGGTTGTTTATTGGAGGCCTCAGTTTTTCCCCATGTGGACTGTGTGACTCACTCACATAACCATTATTATGGTTGTTGCTGGTTGTTGTTTGGAGGCCTCAGTCTTTACCCATGTGGACTGTGACTCACTCACATAACCATTTTTATGGTTTTTCCTGGTCATGATTGGAGGCCTGTTTTTCCCCAAGTGGACTGTAACTCACTCACATAACCATTGTTATGGCTGTTTTTGATTGTTGATTGGAGGCCTCAGTCTTTCCCCTTGTGGACTGTGACTCACTCACATAACCATTATTATGGTTGTTGCTGGTTGTTGTTTGGAGGCCTCAGTCTTTCTCCTTGTGGACTGTGACTCACTCACATAACCATTGTTATGCTTGTTGCTGGTTGTTGATTGGAGGCCTCAGTCTTTCCCCATGTAGACTGTGACTCACTCACATAACCATTGTTATGGCTGTTGCTTGTCATTGATTGGAGGCCTCAGTTTTTTCCCATGTGGACTTTTCCACAGTGGGCGCCTCATGATAGGACAGCTGGTTTCTTGCAGAGTGAGCAGTCCAAGAGGCCAGCGTGAGAATGGCAGTGTCCTTTTTGGCATATTTTGTGAAGTCATACACCATTGCTTCCTCAGTATGTGTTTGTCATGCAGATTACCCTTTTGCAATGTATGAAGGTGCTACCCAAGAGTTTCGAGCAAGGATCATGTTGGAGGGGCCAAGTGAAAGCTGTCTATTCCCATCCATGTCAGAGTATCACATGAAACATTGTGATGCCAATATGGAGACAAGAAATTGTCTAGAGGCTGAAACTAATGCACAGTGAATGTTCTATCTATTTAATTCAGTTCAATTTTCAGATCTTTGAGACTCAGTACAAGATTATCTTGCATTTTAACCCAAATGATATCAAAATTTCTGTTGTTTTCCAGAAGGTATTTTAAGCCATCATATCAATATTAAGACATAATTGATATATTATGGAGTTGAATTAAAATTTTAAATGAAATTTCTAGGAAATTTTAAAACTAGATCATATTTAGGTCAAGCTGACTAGATATTTTTTGTTGTTCTTCAGTAGCTCAGTTGGGACCAACTCTTTGTGACCCCATGGACTGCAGCACACCAAGTTTCCCTGTCCTTCACTATCTCCTAGAGCCTGCTCAAACTCATGTCCATTGAGTTGATGATGCCATTAACTATCTCATCCTCTAATGCCCACTTCTCCTCCTGCCTTCAGTTTTTCCCAGCATCAGGGTCTTTTCCAATGAGTCAACTCATCACATCAGGTGGCCAAAATATTGGAGCTTCAGTTTCAACATCAGTCTTTTCAATGAATATTCAGGGCTGATTTCCTTTAGGATTGACTGGTGTGATCTCCTTGCTCTGATCAAGACTCTTGATCTCAAGAGTCTTCTCCAGCACCATAATTCAGAAGCATCACTTCTTCAGTGCTCATGGACAATGGAGCCTGGCAGGCTATAGTCCATGGAGTCACAAAGAGTTAGACATGAGTTAGTGACTAAACAATAAAAACTGACTTTCTTTGGTAGGGAAGTTTGAAAAGCATTTTCCTTTAGGGAATTTGTAAGACAGGTTGGCTGCATAACTAATTCTAAATATCTGAGATAAAAAGGTGCAGTGTCAGCCTGTTTTTTGTTAGTGCTGAAGTTCTTGAACATGTTCTCTATAAAATGTCTTTTTTTTTTTTTTTTGCATTTTTATGTAACCTAAGCTTTTTTTCAATCAGCTCTCGTCTATACATGCCTAAATCCTTCCATATTTCAAAACCAATATTAAATGCTTTGTATTCCACAGAGACTTTCCATTTGGCCTCCATAAACCTCTCTAGCCTACTGACTCCTGTCCACCATGGCTGGGGTGAAGGCCATAGAGTGTATGGAGTTGTGAAGAGGAAGTTTGGTGATAAGTTAGAAGTAACAACAGTGTTGTCTGAGGTTACTCCCATAGTAGCTTTTACTATGGTACTTTCATGTTAGTTATGAATATATGTCTTATAATATCATAGTCATAATAAGAGACTCAATAATGATTTGTTGAATTATGTTTCTTGAAATAAATCTGTGCTCAATAAATAACTTTATACTGGTTATCATGATATGAAAGTCAGGGCTTTCATGTGATGCTTTTTATATTCTCTCTGAGAAAGAGAAAATTCGCCAATTAAAAAGTTCAGATCTGCTATTTATCATTCATTGATCTTAGTTTAGAATGTCATTGGTTTTAATACACTGAAGATTTTCTGCTTTGGTTCTTCATTCTCATGTGATTCTCAGCATTATTGCTTTCATTGACAGAAATATTAGTCATACTGCTGTACTTATGAAAAAGGAACACTAGTCATTTATTTTTGTAGAACATGCCACTTGTACCACCCATTTTAAAAGTTAAATTGAATAGTGCCTTGATTAATTCTTATTTTCCCAATTAAACAATAAAGTATTGTAAGACACAGTTATTCTCTAGACTTCCTGAAGCACCAAAACATATTACATTTTAGTTGCTTCATTTGATTGCGCAAGTTGTGAGTTACCAAAACAGTTTAATTCTCTTACTGAAAACCTTTTTTCTATTTTTTTTAAAATGGCCTTATTCAAATCAACTTCTCTCCCTGCTTTCCCTCTCCCGTCTGTCCTCTCTCCTTTACCTTCTTTCTCCCTCCCCACTTCCCTCCTTCCTTTTTTCCTCTCATCTTTTCTTCCTATTTAAGCTAAATAATTTAGGGTCACAGTTGGCCCTTTTTGCTTCAGTTATGGAAACTTATTGGTTTGTAAGCTTCTTTAGAACAAAACTGTGCTTTAAAGTGTTAGTCACTAAGTCGTATCTGACTTTTTGTGACCCAATGGACTGTAGCCCACCAAGATCCTCTGTCCATGGAATTCTCCAGGCCAGAATATTGGAGTGGGTTGCCATTTCCTTCTCCAGGGGATTTTCCTGACATAGGGATAAAATCTGGGTCTCCTACATTGCAGGCAGATTCTTTACTATCTGAGCCACAGCTGCTCAAACTGTGTTTAGTACAATATTATATTCCTAATGTCATGCCTAAATAAAGCAGACATTTATAAGTATTTGCTCAATGAATGAATTAGGTGGGTCATACATAAAAATTGAGTGTCATATGTGATTTTAAAGCTCTTGAATTTCTGGCCTTATAGGTGATGGTTGATATTACATGAAAGGTGTTTTGTTTGGCTTAAGCATTATTTATTTACCATTGATAAGCATATATCTCATAACTTATTCTCTTGCTGATAGTATCAAAAGGAAGCAATGTTGAAAGACCAAAGGGGCCATGAAACTCATTCTTTGAAAACTGTGCTTTCAAGTCAGGGCAGTGCTAGCTAACAACAGATTTTAGTGATTCAAACCTAGAAAATCCTCTCTTTTCTCTTGGTAGAAAGAGAAAGTTAGATAACTTTAAGAGAAAGTTAGATGGTAGGCAACATACAATGTATGTTGTATATCATAGCACACTTTCCCAGTTTCTTAGATAGCAGACCACTTTCAGTCCATGAGTGGATTGGTTTTGCTTAGTTATTTATTTTAAATTATTTTATTCAATATTTTAATAATGAAATAATAACTTATGAATCCACTACACAAAAGCTATAAGTTTTATAATGAGCTACATTTAACCATATTTCCCCATCTTACTCCATCCCAAGGAAGCAGCATTCTCAATCCCCTGCTCATCATTGCCTTGCTTACTTTTTTACATAATTTTGTTAGGATCATACTTTGGATACTCTCTCTGAACATACTTTTTCATTTTGTGTTATTTTACTAAGATTCAACCATGTTGTTGTCTGTTGCTTTATTTGTTCATTAACACTGACACCTGTGAATGCACTGTGACTTATTCTTCTTTGGTTAATTGTGTGAGCTGCTGCTGCTACTGCTAAGTTGCTTCAGTCATGTCTGACTCTGTGAGACCCCATAGATGGCAGCCCACCGGGCTCCGCTGTCCCTGGGATTCTCCAGTCAAGAACACTGGAGTGGGTTGACATTTCCTTCTCCAATGCAAGAAAGTGAAAAGTGAAAGTGAAGTCACTCAGTTGCAACCCCATGGACTGCAGCCTTCCAGGCTCCTCCGTCCATGGGATTTTCCAGGCAAAAGTACTGGAGTGGGCTGCTATTGCCTTCTCCTAATTGTGTGAGCTAGTATGTACTTATTTTTAATCAATCTCGGTATCTGCTTTTCTTTACAGGTATATTTGTGATTCCTTATTTATCTGATTGGGGCTTCCCAGGTGGCGCTAGTGTTAAAGAACCCATCTGCCAGTGCAGGAGATGTAAGAGACATGGGTTTGATCCCTGGGTGGGGAAGATCCCCTGGTGGAGGGCATGGCAATCCATTCCAGTATTCTTGCCTAAAACACCCCATGGACTGAGGAGCCTGGTGGGCTACAGTCCATAGCATTGCAAAGAATCAGACATGACTGAAAAGACTTAGCACACACTGATATGATTAAATTTTGTAATTGTGTTATCAACTTCTGTTTCAAAATCTGTTGGAAATAGCAAAGCATTTTTTGAGTTCCTGATCCCAGGGAACATTTAAAGTGACCTCCCTTAAAGGAAATTGTAGGCATTACTGCAATACAAACTACTTCAAAATTTAAAGGCTTAAGACAACAACCATTTGTTGTTCTCACAGGCCCACTGGTCAATTGGGTGCTCATACTGACCTGGGCTGGACTGACTGCTCTAAGCTGGCCGCATGCAGGAGTCTGTGGCCAAATGATGGGTTTCCTAGGATTGACTGGGTTAGACCAAATCTGCTGGGACTACCCAACTCATCCCCCTATAAACAAGCCCAGGCTTCTTGTCATGATAGTAGCAGGAGTCCAAAAGAAGAAATGGAGATGGGCAATCTCTTTTCCATACTTCTGCTATGTCGAGTTTGCTATTAGCTCATTGACATAGAAAGAGCCACTGGGGGCAGGGTCCACAGACTAACACTGTAAGAGAGGTTGCAGCCATTAATGCTATCAGTTTGCAACACATTGTTTAAAAATTCAGATATTAGTTCTTCTTTACCTTATGAAACTGTTTTGTATTCATTATATGATTGAGAAAATAAGTAACTATATTGTGGATAATGGGAGCCAAGTTTCTCATTATTGGAAAAGGAAATAACAAACATAGAAAGAAGGAAGAACAGAAAGAACCCTGTGGTGTTAGATTTGTGTTTAAGGTATTACTGTGAAATAAAGGATTTAATATACAGTTGTTTGATAGCTATTTCCTAGCTTTGTTCTCTGAGAAGGCATGGAATCCGTGACACTACACTAGGAATGAATACACTTGGTACCTAGTATTTGATTTCTACCTATGATTCTCCACTATAAAGGACCAGGGCTCCTTGGAGAAATGGCTGATTTCAGGATCGAGGCAGGGAAGATTCAAGATTAACCTGGAAAATCCTGTATGCCAAAGGTTTAGGAAGTGTTCAAAGAAAGATGGATATATATCAAAAGGACACAGGGGCCCATGTGAAGGAGCTTCCAGTGACAAATATGGGATAATATGAATGCCAAAATCTTGAATTTGTAGGATTGTAACTATTAAATAAAATTATAATCTGGGAGGGATCAGCAGTAAAGAATCCACCTGACATGCAGGAGATATGGGTTCAATCCCTGATCTGGAATGATCCACATGCCACTGAGCACCTAAGCCCATGAGCCACAACTATTGAGCCTGTCTGTGCTCTAGGGGGCAGGAGCTACAACTGCTGAGCTCGTGTGCTGCAACTACAGAAGTCTGTGCATTCTAGAGCCCATGCTCCCCAGTAAGAGAAGTCACAGCAATGAGAATATTGCACACCACAACTAGAGTGTCTCCTTCACCACAACTAGAGAGAAACCCATGCAACAATGAAGAGCCAGCACAGCCAAAACTAAGTAAACAAATAAATATAATCTAGGAGCCTATCTGAGTTTGAATTTGGCAAAATTACAGCAGATGGTGATGGCAGCCATGAAATTAAAAGACGCTTGCTCCTTGGAAGAAAAGTTATGACCAACTTAGACAGCATATTAAAAAACAGAGATATTACTTTGCCAACAAAGGTCCATCTAGTCAAGGCTATGGTTTTTCCAGTAGTCATGTATGGATGTGAGAGTTGGACTATAAAGAAGCTGAGAGCGGAAAAATTGATGCTTTTGAACTGTGGTGTTGGAGAAGACTCATGAGAGTCCCTTGGACTGCAAGGAAATCCAACCAGTCCATTCTAAAGGAGATCAGTCCTGGGTGTTCATTGGAAGGACTGATGCTGAAGCTGAAACTCTAATACTTTGGTCACCTGATGCAAAGAGTTAACTCATTGGAAAAGACTCTGATGCTGGGAAAGATTGAGGGCCATAGGAGAAGGGACGACAGAGGATGAGATGGTTGGATGATATCACTAATTAAATAGATATGAGTCTGGCCGAGCTCCAGGAGTTGGTGATGGACAGGAAAGCCTGGTGTGCTGCAGTCCTTGGGATCACAAAGAGTCGGACACAACTGAGTGACTGAACTGAACTGAGAAGCCTGTCTGGAGAAGCTCTTATTTTAGTAGAAATCCATCTGATAAATGTGGGAGGAATGATGAAATTAGAAAGCCACCATTTGTCAGTCATAATATAATTATTGGTCTAGGCAAGACATATCAATGAATGCTAAAAGAAATGGGTGAAAGTTTAAGAAGTAGCAGAACACTTAATACAGTCTTAAAATATCTCTCATATGGTATATGTTCATTAATTTTAAAAGGTAAAATAATTTCTCAGTAGAAAAACATAGCAGATGCCACCTTAACCACATAATAATAACTTTGTCAGCTGTGAGTCTAATTGAAAGCATGAGCTTCCTGATAATGATGCATGGGAAAGCACACAGCAGTACTTTTGTGGTATCCCTGCCAAAAGTGCAGAAATGGAATATAATTGTGAAGAAACATCAGACAAACCAAAGTTGACGGTTATTATACAAAATAATTGGCCTGCGCTCTTTAGGGATGTCAGTATCATGAAAGAAGAAGACTCAGAAACTATTTCAGATTCAAAGGAGCATAAGTATCATGACAACTAAATGCAATGAATGATCTCGGTCATTATAGGGACAACTTGGAAACTGAATAAGGTTTATAACATCTGTAGATTAAAAGACAGTATGGTATCAATGTCATTTTCCTGATTTTAAGAATTGTTTCATGATTAGGTGAGAGAATCCCTTGCTTTTAATAAATACAAATTGAGATGGGGGAAAGGGATGTTACATCTGCACCGCACACACATATGCATAAAGGGAAAAGGGAAGAGAGAGAGAAAGCAAAATAACTCTCACGAAATGCCAACACCTCTCTGAAGGTCACTCACAAATTCTTTGTACTATACTTACAATTTTCAAATTATATCCAAATAATTAGAAAGTGATTAGTCACCAAAAATATATATACATGTATTTTCCCATTGCTCATCAATATCATTAATGAATCAATACATATTTTTCAACCACAATTAAATACTATATGACATGAGGAAACTATATAGTAGCTGGGGTAGCTATTTACTGATTACCAGCAATATTAAACTAAAGAGTGGGATTTTAGTTGGTCCCAATTTAAGTTGGCCAACATTCAGAAAATTAAGATCATGGCATCTGGTCCCACCGCTTCATGGCAAATAAATGGGGAAACGGCTCCAAAATCACTGCAGATGTTGACTGCAGTCATGAAATTAAAAGACCCTTACTCCTTGGAAGGAAAGTTATGACCAACCTAGACAACATATTCAAAAGCAGAGACATTACTTTGCCAACAAAGATCTGTCTAGTCAAAGCTGTTCTTTTTCCAGTAGTCATGTATGGATGTGAGAGTTGGCCTATAAAGAAAGCTGAGTGCTGAAGAATTGATGCTTTTGAACTGTGGTATTGGAGAAGACTCTTGAGAGTCCCTTGGACTGAAAGGAAATCCAACCAGTCCATCCTAAAGGAAATAAGTCCTGAATATTCATTGGAAGGACTGATGTTAAAGCTGAAACTCCAATACTTTGGCCACCTGATGTGAAGAGTTGACTCAGTGGAAAAGACCATGATGCTGGGAAGGATTGAAGGTGGGAGGAGAAGGGGGTGACAGAGGATGAGATGGTTGGAGGCATCACCAACTTAATGGACATGAGTTTGAATACACTCACTCTGGGAGTTGGTGATGGACAGGGAAGCCTGGAGTGCTGCAGTCCATGGGGTCACAAAGGGTTGGACACGACTGAGCTACTGAACTGAACTGAATTGAATTAGGTAGCACCCAGATCTTGGCCATTTTCTATTTTTGGAGTGAAGTGACTTTGTATCAGTGAGTAGGGTTGGTAATTCCCCAGAATCCCTTCCTGCTAAAACTACTTGTTTTATGACTTGTAAAATGACTACCAGTCATTGCTAGAATATGCACAGAAGCACAGATTTTTGAAGGTCAAACACTTGAGTAAATCATAGTCTGTGTGTAGGTAATGGCTTCTCTATGAATATCCCAAGATGTTTGTGTTATCGTTATATTGGAAACTTATAAGAGATACTAAGTCGTACTATAGATTCATCCCCACTTTGGAAATAAAGCATGGCTGTGTGCAATGAAATCTTAAGACCTTTTTAATCCTAAATTTTAAAACTACTTGGGAAAGAGGCAGTAACAGTAAAAGAAGAAAATAATTATTAACATTTGATTATACTTTAATGAAAATGTATATTCACTCTCATTTGGGCTTAAGTATGCATCTGTTGGAGAAGGCAATGGCACCCCACTCCACTACTCTTGCCTGGAAAATCCCATGGATGGAGGAGCCTGGTAGGCTGCAGTCCTTGGGGTCGCTAAGAGTCGGACACGACTGAGCGACTTCACTTTCACTTTTCACTTTCATGTATTGGAGAAGGAAATGGCAACCCACTCCAGTGTTCTTGCCTGGAGAATCCCAGGGACGGGGGAGCCTGGTGGGCTTCCATCTGTGGGGTCGCAGAGTCGGACACGACCGAAGCGACTTAGCAGCAGCAGCAGCATGCGTCTATTACCTATAGAAAATAGTCAGATACAAAGCAGTTTGTTGTTTGGTTACAAAAACTCTGGAGCCAGATAGATTTGGGTTCAATTCCAATTCTGTTCTTAATTTGTGAAATGGTGACTTTGATTTCTACCACATAGGGTGTAGGTTTGGTTTAACAAGATAACCTAAACAGGTGCAGTGTCTTCATTAGTGTTACTGCTCCAGTTTTCTAAATAGTGAAGTGATACAGTCAAGCTAGCTGTTTTATCTCATAGGTTAAAAATAATTATGTGGGGAAAAAACATTACTCTTTAATGTGTTAACATTTGAGTGTGATAACACATGATTCCTTTCACCTAACTGAAATTTTTGTGTCCGTCTCACATTTATAATTCTCTTTCCCCTGCAATCTTATTAGCATTATTCCCGTGAAACAACCAAAGTGTTTTAATTAACTCAGGTTTAATGTGTTTTCCTTATCTGCCATTACTGGAGGTACCAGTTGAGCAGAACTGCTCAGTGTATTCAAAAATCTTTTAGTTGATCAAAGAAAGGAAATTCAAGGCTAGAAATTCATTTAGTTCTGGCGAGGTTACAGTCATGAGCAGAGGCCGTTTATCCTTCAAAACATCTTGAAATGTCTGCTTTGCTATTTGAATCTAATGTTCTCTAGAATTATTCTGGCCTACTAAAGAAGACAGCACGCCTGGCTGACCTCCTTGTTTTCTTCTAGCCTCCTATCTTATCAGTAGGAAAACAGGATATTTCTTACGATACGTTTGGCAATACTTTGAATAGAATTTTAAGATTCTTGCATGTATGTGTGTATATTTGATTGAATTTCAATTTTGAAGTAACTTTTATCTCATAATATATATGAAACAAGAAGATTTACTTGTATACTTTTCAACTGGCTGTCTCAGTATGGTTAGAACAATTATTCAGTCTTAAATATTTAGCAAGCATCTACTATTTTCAAAGAAATGAGTAATTGAGAACCACAAGGACGTTTTTGATTCTGCTTCAAAAATCAAATAAACAGCCAAAAAATCAATTACATTTCTCACATTGTTCATACAGGGAAATAACTCTCTTATTTTAAGAAATTTTTGTCTCTAGAGAAATGTCTGCACTTCTGTATATCATAGGAGCAGAAATGGCACTAATGTACACATTTCATTTCACTTACTATATATGTGTGTGTGTGTGTGTGTGTGTGTGTGTGTATAGGTTGCTCTGTCATGTCTGACTCTTTGCGACCCTATGGACTGTAGCTGGCCAGGTTCCTCTGTCCATGGGATTCTCCAGGCAGGAGTACTGGAGCGGCTTACCATTTCCTCCAGACCCAGGGATCAAACCCGCATCTCCTGTTTCCTGCATTGGCAGGCAGGTTCTTTACCACTAATGCCTCCTGGGACTATATATATTCTATGAGTGAGTGAGTGAAAGTCGCTCAGTTGTGTCTGACTCTTTGTGACCCCGTGGACTATACAGTCCATGGAGTTCTCCAGGCCAAAATACTGGAGTGGGTAGCCTTTTCCTTCTCCAGGGAATCTTCCCAAACCAGGGATCAAACCCATGTCTCCCACATTACAGGTGGATTCTTTACCAGCTGAGTTACAAGGAAATCCCAGGAATAATGGAGTGGTAGCCTATCACTCCTCCAGGGGATCTTCCCAACCTAGGAATCAAACCGGGGTCTCCTGCATTGCAGGTGGATTCTTTACCAACTGAGCTATGGTGGAGACTAAATAAATGGCATAATCCTTGCCTTCTAAGTCTTGAGATGAGATATGTCGTCTTTGTACTTTCTTCACCTTTACCCATAAGTGACTTGCATGATGCTGGGCCCATCTTCAGTGTTCAATAACCATGGAAAGAATTAGAGTATAACTTATGATGGAAAAGAAAGTATTTGGAGATTCTTCACATTCTCCTGGTATTTAGTAGTATAAGTACTTTTACTTCAAGACTTCAGTGAAGGGGCATATTGGAGCTAATCCTCCACTCACCAAAGGGTGAGTAGAATTTGATCATATGATTTGTTCCTATGCACTGCGCCATCTGGGAACAGTCAGTGATGGTCACTGAGCCCAGAATTTTATACTGTGGCACCAGGAATTTTATATCATTTCCTTATGATATGTGCTTAACAATGCGCTCCAAATACCCTCAGCATCTTTTCAGTTCAGTCTCTCAGTCGTGTCCGACTCTTTGCGACCCCATGAATCACAGCACGCCAGGCCTCCCTGTCCATCACCAACTCCCAAAGTTCACTCAGACTCACGTCCATCGAGTCAATGATGCCATCCAGCCATCTCATCCTCTGTCGTCCCCTTCTCCTCCTGCCCCCAATCCCTCCCAGCATCAGAGTCTTTTCCAATGAGTCAACTCTTCCCATGAGGTGGCCAAAGTACTGGAGTTTCAGCTTTAGCATCATCCCTTCCAAAGAAATCCCAGGGCTGATCTCCTTCAGAATGGACTGGTTGGATCTCTTTGCAGTCCAAGGGACTCTCAAGAGTCTTCTCCAACACCACAGTTCAAAAGCATCAATTCTTCGGCACTCAGCCTTCTTCACAGTCCAACTCTCACATCCATACATGACCACAGGAAAAACCATAGCCTTGACTAGACGAACCTTTGTTGGCAAAATAATGTCTCTGCTTTTGAATATGCTGTCTAGGTTGGTCGTAACTTTCCTTCCAAGAAGTAAGCATCTTTTAATTTCATGGCTGCAGTCACCATCTGCAGTGATTTTGGAGCCCCCAAAAGAAAGTCTGACACTGTTTCCACTGTTTCCCCATCTATTTCCCATGAAGTGATGGGACCAGATGCCATGATCTTCATTTTCTGAATGTTGAGCTTTAAGCCAACTTTTTCACTCTCCACTTTCACTTTCCTCAAGAGGCTTTTTAATTCCTCTTCACTTTCTGCCATAAGGGTGGTGTCGTCTGCATATCTGAGGTTATTGATATTTCTCCCAGCAATCTTGATTCCAGCTTGTGTTTCTTCCAGTCCAGCATTTACATGTAATAATTTATCCAAATGCTTAATGTTGTATTATCTCTGGATGTTAGTTAAAGGACCATATACTGTGTAAAGAGATATTTCTATGTAGTTGTCTGAAAGCTACTAAGACAGTGTTTGTGTCATCTCACGTAGAGGTTTTACAAGTGTGCATTCTTCAGGTTTTATAAGACTCAGCCTATATTCCTGAAGGTAACACATAGTTAGTACTTCTCTATCATTGAAGAATCTGGTTATTTCTAACCTCTATAACTGTATATTTGGCATACAACACCATCTGATTCTATTCAACGGGGTCTTTTTTCAGTATTTTTAAAACTTATTTTGTTGTTTTATTATAGAACCCCAGAAAAAGGATTGTTGGTGATTTTAACAAATCATAGCTTATAATTCCTGTTCAAGTATATCAAAAGTTCTAGAAGATGAGGAAGGTACAGCATTCTTCTACAAAAGTTAATCATTTCCCCACATTTGCAGTAGACAATGCTGCTGTTGCTTCTTTACATTTCAACAATAAACATGATTTGTATCTTATCAGTTTGTTAGTTTGTATATATGATGCCATATTTTCCAAATAAAATTAAAATATTTCAGCTGACCAGACAGTTGTTTCATTTAGAATGTTGGAACAATTTTTGTTTTTGAATTTCTACACTCTTATTTACTGGTAATAGTGATTTGCTTTTCCCATGTCTTCAGTAATTATTAAAAATATGCTGCAGTTCCTTCAGGATGGAATAGAACATCTCTAGAACTTTAATAAAAATTTGTTGTAGCAAATATACAAGGTACAATATGTGGAGGAGTTGGTGTTTTATGCTTTCACATGATTTGAGGGTCATTCTCCATGGACTCTTGATATAGAATGTGGAATAAAGAGTTACACAAACATTAACCATGTCTTCTTGGTTAATTCATGAAGAGGTTGATTTTGAATAATCACTACCATATTGAATTCGACTTAAGAATTTTCCATTGCCAGTTAATTTTTGGATACATTTTTAAGAGCCAATTTTATTTTAAGGAGTTTTATGTTCATTCTTATTTTATATTTACCTTTGATCAGTTCTTTGTGAGAAATAGACAGTTATAAGTAGTTTAAAATGTCATGCTCCATGATAATAATTTTTTATTACTAAAAACTTGCTAAAAATTCTAAAACTTTTGTAAGGTGTGATGTGAGAACAGTAGTTTGTTAAAGCTAAGTTAAAGAAATGCACATTTGAGGTCTAGAAACAGTGCCCCAGTAATTGTATTTATATTAAATTTAGGTGTTGTTAATTTGCAGAATGAACAAGTTATACATTATGTCAGTTTCAAGTCAAAATCAGAATATGAAATGTGCAAAGAGGTAACATTTACAGAATTAAGTGTGAAAATGCAGAGTGAACCCAACACACTGTTGGGCCAGAGTGACGTCTCTGATGAAAACACCTCATTTTCGCCTTCTTTTTATCTATTTCATATTAATTTATATATAACGATTTTATAAACATTAAAATCCAAGATACTTCCTTGGAAATGTTTAGGGAAAGAGCAAATTAGCCAAGATGGTGTGGTCAGGTTCTCTGGCTCCACTTCCTCTCGCTCTTGTCCCATGTTTTGTAAATAATGATTAGGTAACAGTTGAGATTACTTATAGCCCTGGGCATGCATGTCAGGAGGTTCTTGCTTGGTCACAGGCTACTTTTGTTCTGTAAGCATATATAAGCTCTGCCTGGAAAGCCATAGGTTGTGTTGTTGAGGCTGCATCATGGCTACATTGGCTTCGTCCGCTGGGTCAACCAGGAGAGAATGCCGCGTGTTTGTTGCTATGGCTGCTGTGCCAGGCAGGAGAGAATAAAAATGTTTGTACCCCTATGGCTCCTTTCTCTTCCAGCTTCCTCCTCACGCTTCGCCTACCCAGGGTTCAGTGAACAGTGTGAAGAGTGAGACAAAATGAAACCCCTCCTTTGTAGACAGTGTTTGGCCTGCTTCTTTTATGTACTGTGCTGACCTCGTAGGCATCTTAAGTGACTCTGTGTCTAAGGGTATTATAAATATGTCTAGTGGCCTTGAAGAAAGGATAGTTATGTAATTGTCAATATGTGCTTCTTAGGTGCGGCAGGCATGTGTCTAAGGTATGTTCAGCAGCACTTCACCTTGTAGCCCTCGTCAGGGTATTTCTCATAAAACGTTTTGATGAATCACCCTAACACATTAACATAGTTTTAGGTGATCTCTCTGAACTGTTTGATCTCAGTGAGAAAGAACATGTTGTAAAGACAACACTTATTCTATTTTCTGTCTTGTAAACACATAGTCAAATTCACCACGAAGGTTGTATTTTGATGTTATGAATGTACATGCATTTTATCACTGACTTTATGCTGAAAATCACAAACTATGGCCTTAATGGAGTAGGTTCAGAGTTAAGTCTTTGAAGCCTAGCAGCTAGACTCAAATCTAGACTCTCCACTGACCATAAGGCCCCAAGCAAGTTATGCACATTTTCTAAACTTGCCTGCTTCATTCTTCTTCCTCCCATCCCTCCACTGGTGCTCTAGTCTCCTCATCCTTTGCTCTTTGAGGCAACAAAGAATTTTTGATGGGATTGGGCTTATAGTGATTAGGAAAAAAAAAAAATTTTAAGGATGAAGATTCTGTAATTTAGTAATGTCCCCAAGGATCCTGCATCTAATTACTGCAGAGCTCAGAGTCATTACTCTTCTTCCTCTGCTTCTTTATCAAAATCTCTCTCTCTGTCCCTACCCCCCCCCCCCCCACACACACACACAGATCTAAAACATCATAGAAGGCTCGAAGACAAATCATTACAGGAAGCGTCCTGGAAGCATCCCATGTTTCTTAATGCTGGTGATGATGTTGGAGGCTGACTCTGGAGTATGTGTACTTTTAGAAAGGCCTCAAGATCTTTTGCTTTAGGAGAAAAATACCTTCGTTACTGGTTGCTCCCCTTCACTTTCACTCTGTAATATTGAGCAGCATAGTTGAGTGGATGTCTGTTAGTCTTTTTCAAAGCTTGGAGTCTGGGGCAGTTGCCCTAGTTTGCAGGATCTCAGGGGAAACTCCTCATAAAGTATTTTTATAACCCACAATCATGGAGCTTTGAAAGAAGACGATTTTGTTTTGTTTTTTGTTCAGAGATGATAAATGTTCACAGAATTTGATGAGAATATGTGGGAGAAAAAATTAATAGCCCTGACAGTCTGTATCTCTAGAGAAAGCTGTGTATCTGATCAGCAAGTTCATTAGCATGTCTGTTGTGGATACCAGTGATTAATCTGATTGAAGGCATTTTTATTTTCTCCCCTTAACACGCTTTTTCAAACATGCCCCCTTGTCCCCAGGAAATAGGTTTGAATTGACTATTTTATTGCAGTTATTTAAAGGATATTTGTAGTAACACAATAATCTATTCATTTTTTTTAATGTCAATTCACAGCTGACTTGGATGGATAAGCATATTTACTTAATATAGGTAATTATTTCTAAGCTATTCTGAAGTGTTGAGCTGCCACCTGGATATATTTTCAATCTAATCAGAAAAACATAATTTAATTCAAAGCATAAATGGACTGTTACATATGTTGATAACACTGATTATTCATTTTCACATACTTTATCTGAATTCAGAAAAGTCTTTTTTGCCAGATGGAGTCAGTGAGCAGCAGTGCACAGGCCACACCTGGTAGCACGTCAGGGAAGTGCAGGAGGAGAGCTTTTGCCTCTTCTGTGGCCAAGAAGAGCAACAGGGATGAGAAACATCCCAGGGAGAACTGGCCCAAGATTCTAAGTGGAATGCTGGTTAAAGGTATTTGTTTACGAGTGACAGGGAGAACACAGGGATCTATCTGGGAACTGCTGGGGAGGGAGTCAGCAGTTGCTAGCTCGTTTTCTTCAGGTCCAACAAAATGTCACGAAAAACTTCCCCATCCCCTCCTCCTCTGCATTAGAAAAGCTTAGCTTTGATTTTTTTAATTGATTATTTATCTTTTTATTAATTCATTTTAATTGGAGGATAATTATTTTACATAGTTTTTTCCATACATCAACATGTATGGTTTTTGCCATACATCGACATGAATCAGCCATGGGTGCACATGTGTCCACCCATCTCTCTGGGTTGTCCCAGAGTACCAGCTTTGAGTGCCCTGCTTCATGCATTGAACTTGCACTGGTCATCTATTTTACACATGGTAATATACATGTTTCAACGCTGGTCTCTCAGATCATACCACTCTGTTGGCCTTCTCCCACAGAGCCCAAAAGTCCGTTCTTTACATCTGTGGCTCTTTGCATCTGTGGCTCTTGCTTTCTTGCATATAGGACGATCATTCCCATCTTTCTAAATTCTATATATATGTATTAACCATTAAAAGGCATTTTAAGTATAGTAGTGTGTACATGTCTGGGCTTCCCCAAAGGCTGAGCAGGTGAAGAATCTGCCTGCCATGCAGGAGACATGGGTTCAATACCTCAGTTAGAAAGATCCCCTGGAGGAGAAAATAGCAACACACTACAGTATTCTTGCCTGGAAAAATCCCATGGACAGAGGAGCCTGGTAGGCTACAGTCCAAAGGGTTGCAAAGAGTCAGACATGACTGAGTGACTGAGCACGGACACACATCAGTGTGTACATGTCAATCCCAAACTCCCAGTCTGTCCCTCCTCCCCACTCTTCCTCCTGGAATCCATAAATTCATTCTCCAACTCTGTGAATCTATTTCAGTTTTATAAATAAGTTTACCTGTATCATTTTTTTTTTAGATTCTACATATAATCAATATCATGGGATGTTTATATTTCTCTGTCTGACTTAATTCTGTAGAATTACCCATAGCAGCCAACAGTCATGGGCAGTATACTTAGGTCTGAGTTAGCGATTCAGAGGCAGTCTTTCAGCTCCTCCCACCCTGCTGGGAAGAGGAGTAAGTAATGAGAGAGTAGTGATGGCCTCTGCCCCTTCATCTCATACAGATGGGGACCCAGGCCAAGTATAACAGGACTGTGCTCATCCAGGCTTCTAGGCCAGCCCTGTGGCCCATAGCTACCTGGTCCGTAGAAGCTGATGAAACCTGGCGTACAGAGGAGGAAGCCACATGGGTCAGAATGCTGTCACTCTACATGAGCAGGGTCTGAAACGTCAAGTTACACCCAAGTGCACCTGATACCTGGGGCCTTGCTGGTTGCTGACCTGGACAAAACCCAGATCTAGAAGTGAGATGCCAGAACATGGTCAGAATGTTATTCATAACATAGCAGTTCTATATAATCATTTGCAGTTCTAGCACTGCACATTTCTGATACAAGCCCCCATTAGTAGGTCTCTGGGGATGACACAGTGTCTTTATGAAAAAGAAAAAATAGCCAGCAAGCAAAATCAAATTAGGATTCAGTTTATTGTCCTTCAAATGCCATTTCATTATGAAATCCCTTCTTGGGCTATGGTCCATTTAGGCCAGTCTCCTGCAGGGGCTGTCTCCCATACAGTGAAATGACAACTGATGTTCAAGATACGATGTATTTTCAAAGCTAGACTTGTATTTAGCACCTTCTAGATGTTAGACACATTGCTAAGAGTTGGGCAAATAAAGATATATAAACTAGAATTCCTAGTTCTCATTTTAGTAGAAGAGACAAATAAATGTCAAAGGAGTGCTATCCTGGAAACAGATTAGATGCCCTGGAGCTCAGGGAGAAACCGGTGAATCAGCCTGACACAGCAGCAGTGTTCGGGGAGGAAGGCTGCTGGAGCCGTCTTGAGGGATTAGTTGTAGTTCCTTAGGCAGAGAAGGTCTCAGATGAAAAAACAAAAATGCAATAGCATGTGAGAAACTGCTCTAAAGTGGGAATTTTTACGACATAAATTAGAAAAGCTCAGCAAATTAGAGAACTAGATTTGAATTAACTTATATAATAACCATAACAATGTAGAGCTAAAACCATGGGCTATTTTCACCTTGGAGCCATTGTGTCACTTGTAAAGAGGTACTTTGTGCTTAGTTTATCAAAACAGGACATTTAAGAATCGTGTGGTATTGGTAATGCTGATGGTTATTTTTAACAGCTTTTTTAGGAGAAGATACATATATATTGTATTTGTTTGGGAATGTTTCAAATTTGTATTTGCTTAGAAATATTAGTATTTTTGAAGAACATACCCATGTTAATATAGAGCTCCAGAAGAACAAACGCTATTGTATAGCTACTCTGAAACTCCCTAGTTTAAATCCTCCTCTTTGCCACTGAAATACTTTGTTTAGTTAGATTTATTGAGGTATAATTTGCACATAGTAAAATCCACCTTTTTAGGTATATGGGTTGCGTTTTAACAAATATAAACAGTTCTGTCGCCACCACAACCATCAAGATACGGAACTTTGCTGTTACCTAAAAGTATTTTCTGATGCTTTTCTGTAGTCAGTCCTCTTGCCACAACCCCATGTTCTGTCCATTTCTGATCTACTTTCTGTGCCTTTCCTGAATCTCATATAAATGGAATCAGGCAGCATTTAGACTTGTGTGTCTGGATTCTTTCACGTAGCAGATGCTTTGCAGACTATCCCTGTTCTTACATGTATCCATAATTCATTTTTATTATTGAATGGTTCCATTGTTTGGAAATTCTGTAATCAGTGTGTCCATCTAAATGCCCAGGCATTTGAGTATTTCTGGCTTTTGGCTGCTATAGGTAAAACTACTGTGAACACTTGTGTACAGGTCTGTAATGTTATTCATTGGCACAAGTATCTGTTAGTGTGGTTAGTATTTGTTTAACTGTATGAAACTCCAAACCTTTTTCCTCAGTAGCTGCCCCTTTGTGTATCAGAGTTCTAGATGTTCTGCATCTTTGCCAACACGCAGTGTTGTTGTTGTTGACATTGTTATATAATCTTAGCCATTTTAGTACATGTGTCTTGATATCTTGTGGGTTTTGTTTTCATTTCCCTAATGATTAATAATATTGAACATCTTTTTTGAAGCTCTTGTGTACCACTCATACCTCTGTAGTGAACTGTCTCTCAAATCTAGTGCTCATTTTGTATTGGGTTGTATTTCCTGTTATTGTAAAAGTTTAAATATATATATATATAATTGAATATTTATCAGATATATATTTTACAAATAATTTCTCCCTGTCTGAAGTTTACTTTTTGGTTTCTTAAAGTATTTTTTTTTAAGTTTTTTAACTCTGATGAGGCAAAATTTTTTTTTTTTTTTTTTATGGTTCATGCTTTTTGTGTTCTACCTAAGAAATCTTTGCCTAATCTTCGCCAAGAAAATTTTCTCCTGTGTTTTCTCCTAGAAGTTTTAAGGCTTTACATTAACTTCTGTGATCCACTTGTGTGTGTGTGTGTGTGTGTGTGTGTGTGTGTGTGTGTGTGTGTATGGATGCATTACTGTTTTAGTATCATTTTTTGAAAGGCTAAGTCTTTCTGCACTGGATGACTTTGGCATCTTTGTTGAAAATCAGCTGACCACGTATGTAAGGATCTGTTTCTGGACCCTATCTATGACTCCCTATGTATGGAAGCATATGATGGTCTGACTGTGTGCTAAATCAAATCACCTTGATTACTGCAGCTTTGCAGTAAGTCTTGAAATCAAGTATTATGAGATTTCCAACAATCTTTCTTTTTAAATTCATTTTAACTATTTTAAGTCCTTTATTTTACATATAAATTATAAAATCAGATTGCTAATTTTTACCCACAAAAATTTTCTACTGGGTTTGAATTGGAATTACTTTGGTTCCATGTATTAAATTATGAGGAACTGACATCTTAACAATATTGAATCTTCTAGTATTTAATTTTTTTTATCAATGTTATATAGTTTTCTGCATACACATCTTACACATATTTTGTTAGATTTATCCATATGAACTTTGTGTTTTTGATAATATTAAACAATTTAAAATTTGATTTCCAAATGTTTATTAGTAGTACATAAATATGAAGTTGACTTTTATATTAAATAAGTTTTTTTTACTTGTTCTTTTTTAAATTTATTTATTTATTTTTTAAATTTTATTTTATTTAACTTTACAATATTGTATTGGTTTTACCATATATCAAAATGAATCTGCCCCAGGTATACATGTGTTCCCCATCCTGAAGCCTCCTCCCTCCTCCCTCCCATACCATCCCTCTGGGTCGTCCCAGTGCACCAGCCCCAAGCAACCAGTATCGTGCATCTAACCTGGACTGATGACTTGTTTCATATATGATATTATACATATTTCAATGCCATTCTCCCAAATCATCCCACCCTCTCCCTCTCCCACAGAGTCCAAAAGACTGTTCTATACATCAGTGTCTCTTTTGCTGTCTCGTATACAGGATTATCATTACCATCTTTCTAAATTCCATATATATGCGTTAGTATACTGTATTGGTGTTTTTCTTTCTGGCTTACTTCACTCTGTATAATAGGCTCCAGTTTCATCCACCTCATTAGAACTGATTCAAATGTATTCTTTTCAATGGCTGAGTAATACTCCATTGTGTATATGGAGAAAAGGGGTGGGAATGCAAACTAGTACAGCCACTATGGAGAACACTATGGAGATTCCTTAAAACACTGGAAATAAATAATAGTTTTAAGCTTTTTATTAAAATATAAATATGGAAATAAATCACTTTTAAAATTCAATTTTGGTGAGTTTTCTTGGAAGTTCCTGTCATGGTATAGAGGAAAAATATTTTTACTAAAGTGTATAGTAGTTACTGGCTTCCCCAATGGCTTTTGGCAGTAAAGAATCCTCCTGCAGTGCAGGAGACCCAGGTTCAATCCCTGGGTCAGGAAGATCCCCTGGAGAAGGGAATACCCACTCTAGTATTCATGCCTGGAGAATTCCACGGTCAGAGGAGCCTGGCAGGGTACAGTCCATGGAGTTACAAAGGGTCAGACATGACTGAGCAACTAACACTTTTGCATAGTAGTTATAATGTCACTGAACAATGTCTTACTTTAATCCATAATTATTTAGAATTAGTGTGCTGTTAGAATCTAAGAGTGGTAATAATATTAGACAAAGTTACTTCGCTAAGCCTTAAATTCTTCCCCTGGATAAGGGAATATTTTTTTTTCTTCAGAATTTTGTGAGATTAAATGAGATTAAATGCAAAACAATGTGGATTTTGGTGCATAGTCAGCGCTCAACAGAAGTCAGTGCTCAACAAAAGTCAGTTTCCTTCACTTTCTTTACCTTGCTGAAGGCTGTGTTCGTTTCCTAGTTCTACTGTAACAAATTACCGCAAACTTGTTGGCTTAAAACAAAATAAATTTACTCTCTCTGAAAGGCAGAAGTCTGAAAGCAAGGTGTCATCAGGGTTGGTTCCTTCCAGAGACTGTGAGGGAGCATCTATTTCACGGCCTTGTCGCAGCGGCTTGCCTAGTCCTGGCTGCATCCCTCCAGGATGTAGTGACTGCCTGTGTTCTCACATGGACATCCCCCATGTATCTCTGTACCAGGTCTTCCCCTCCTTACTCTTATAAGGATGCCAGTTGTTAAGCTCAGGGCTCACCCTGAATTCAAAGATGGTTAAGTTAATTACGTCTGCAAAGACCCTATTTCCAAATAAGGTCACATTGACAGCCCCTGGGGGTTGAACTTGAACATATCTGTTCTGGGGATACTATGCAACTCACTACGAATGTGCAGATAAAAATTAATGGTGCAAAGAAATATTTAATATTGTTATGTACAACATTAGTGAAGAATATAGAAAAGTGGCGCCCACAAAGCACCTGCTGAGAAGCCACAGTGGCCAGGCGTGGCTGAGGTCTGCCCTCAGAGCTCTACCAGCTGCTGCCTCGCATCCTCTAGGCCTGTCAGGATGGCACAGGACAGGGCAAAAAATAAAAGAATATCTAAAAGACGCCGATGGGGTATGTGAGGACTTCATATTTGTAGATAATCTGACATGTACATGGATTACTTTCTCCCTCTTTTCCATCTACATTTGAAAAATCTTTATTTTTTAATAGATTTATATATGTAAAAACAGCAGTCAGGTTTTGGATAAGTGTGTTTTTATCCATTTCATATCATGTTATAATCTATTAACTTGGAGGTTATGGTGAATAATCTGACTCTGCTTGTTGATTTTTGTTTTTTATTAGGCATGTTGTTTTAAAAGGCAAAAGTAATTTAATAAAAAATAGAAATTACTCTCAGTGTTATGTGTATGTGAGTGAATATGTGTTTTCTCTCTTGAAGGAAGCACATTCAAACTCAAAGGAGAGAAATGTCATTTCTATGGCAACAGTGCTATTCTACTTGTGCTTCAGTAGTAATTTCTGTAGCACGTTGGATCACTGCAGTTGACTTCAAAGGACTTAAAGTGAGGAAGTAACACATCAATATTGTCACTTTAGTAAAAACTGCAAAAATTTCTTCAAGTAAAAAATATTTTCAAGTAATCACATTAATGGTGTATTTTAGATTTTAACAATAAAGTTCTTTTTTGTTTTGTTTTATTATTTTATTTTTTAACTTTACAATATTGTATTGGTTTTGCTATATATCAAAATGAATCTGCCACAGGTAACAATAAAGTTCTGATTCATTAAACCTTTCTGTTAATTCCTCAAATTATTTTTTATTTTTACTAAAGATTGATATTTGCCTCATAGCTCCAATTATGTCCCAGACACAGTACTGCTTTAATATGTTATTTCTATTCCTTGTATCACACTTGACTTACAAGTATTATTGGGCTTTGTAGGTGGCTCCAGTGGTAAAGAACCTACCTGCCAATGAAGGAGACATAAGAGATGTAGGTTTGATCTCTGGGTTGGGAAGATCCCCTAAAGGAGGGCATGGCAACCCGATCCAGTATTCTTGCCTGGAGAATCCCACAAACAGAAGAGGCTGGTGGGCTACTGTCCATGGGACCAGAAAGAGTCAGACATGACTGAAGTGACTTATGCACAGATAAAAAGTTAAAAAAACTTTATTCATGTATTCCTTCAACAAATTTATTGCCAGCCACTATTCTAAATGTCAGACATAGAGCAGTGAATGAATAAGGAAGAGCCAGAAACTGAGAGGGCCAGAATTCAAACCCACATTCTAACATCTCATTCTTCCTGATAAATACCTGCTGCTGAGTCTGCTCCACTTTCCAGACTGTTTATATGTGTGTATGTATGTGTATATATAGATATATATTTTTTTATGCTGCTGCTGCTAAGTCGCTTCAGTCATGTCTGACTCTGTGCAACCCCATAGACAGCAACCCACCAGGCTCCACCGTCCCTGGGATTCTCCAGGCAAGAACACTAGAGTGGGTTGCCATTTCCTTCTCCAATGCATAAAAGTGAAAAGTGAAAGTCAAGTCACTGAGTCGTGTCCAACTCTCAGCAACCCCACGGATTGCAGCCCACCAGGCTCCTCCATCCATGGGATTTTTTATTTATGTATATATAAATATAAATGTTACTTATATTAAATACCATGGTATATATATTCAGTTCAGTTCAGTTCAGTAGCTCAGTCGTGTCTGACTCTCTGTGATGGCATGGACTGCAACACTCCAGGCCTCCCTGTCCATCGCCAACTCCTGGAGTTTACTCAAACTCATGTCCATTGAGTCAGTGATGCCATCCAACCATCTCATCCTTTGATGAGATGGTATATATATTAATTCCTTTTTCTTTCCTACTTGCTATCTTTTTTTAATAAAAATTTATTTATTTTAATTGGAGGCTAATTACTTTACAATGTTGTATTGGTTTTGCCATACATCAACATGAATCTACCACAGGTGTACACATGTTCCCCATCCTGAAACCCCCTCCCACCTCCCTCCCCATACCATCCCTCTGGGTCATCCCAGTGCACCAGCTCCAAGCATCCAATTCCTTGTAATTAATTCTTTTAAATGAATGCTACCAGAAAATGTGCTTTTGAATATATATATATATAATTTGTATATATATATAATTTGTATATATATATAATTTGTATAAAAGTACTGGTAGTGACAGGTGTGTGCGTGTGTGTGTTCAGTCGTATCCAGCTCTTTGTGACCACATGGACTATCGCCCACCAGGCTCCTCCGTGGCAGTTCCCAGGCAAGACTACTGGTGTGGGTTGCCATTTCTACTGTGTAGTAACAGGTTGTGTTTGTGTTAGATTTTTTAATTGAAATGAACTTTTATATGTCAGATGCTCTTTGTATAATTTTTCTAAATTACAGATATTGTTGTTCTTAATTTAAAGTTAAGAAATTGGGCTTTGGAATGTTAAGGTACTTGCTCTTCCCGACGCCTGGCTGCCTCAGGCCTTCTTTGTCATCTCCGCCTCTCCGAGATGCTCACCACATCAGAATCCTTTGTCTCTCAAAGTTACTGGTCGCTTCTTTCTGCATTTTAACTTACTCTGGTGTCTCCCATCTGAAAGCAGATAAATGCTCTTCCTCTGCCCATCTATTCCTCTCCAGGAGGTACTCTTACTTTGAATCTAAACAACCTGAAAACGTTCTCTATATTTGCTGTCATTTCTTTCTCGTTGCCTCTTTAATCTTCACCATCTTAATCTTGTTTCTCCATTTCTGCTTTAAGTGCCCTCACCAAAGACTTTCCCAGCCTAATGTTGCAATTGATACCTCATTGCTCATGTGTCTAATTTATTCCTAATATGATTGAATATGATTTTTACCCATTTCTCACATATGTGTTTGAATTGCCTGCTCAAAACATATGCTTATTTTCTTATGATTGCCCTATTTCTTTTAAATTACCACATATTTAATAGGGGAAATAGATTATTTAATCACTTTTGACCAACATCAGGTAGAATTAAGAAGCTGAAACAACATCACTGATTAAAGGTCAACAGTATATATATGGTTAAGAACATTGGACAAATAGACTACGAAGGATATTATGCAAATAAGCAGCTTTATTTCCCAGGAACATGAAGCTTTCTTCCTCCTCCTCGGTAACCATTTCCCATTAGTCAGAGTCCATTTATGAAGTAAACATGTAGCCCATGTATGGCAGTGTTTGCCGCTGCAGTATTTGATATAGAGCTCCCTGGAGACTACCTGTTTGCCTCATTGTGTTGTGTTTGAGTGGTAGACGTGTGGGCTTCCAGCAAGTTGATCTCATGAAAAGCACCATGACTCCTCTTTTGCTGGCCTCTTTTGCTCATTTCATAATTTGTGTATCATTTACCTTGATAAATGTAGAGACATTATATGCTCTGACTCATGCTATACTGTAGATGTCTTTTACTTCTGTTATGTGGCAAAGTACTATTATAACCAAGACTGCCCTGCAATTTATTTATTTATTTATTTATTTATTTTGCCCTGCAATTTAGAAGCTTCCAAAGCGTATGGCATTGTTCCAAGCAATTTTATAGATTCATCAAATTTTACACTGACCTGTGTTGTTTTGTGTCTCAAAATCTTATCTGGTTTGATTTCTCTGGATAATACAAGTGTTTATAAAATCCTGATATATTGAATATATGTGCTTCTTGTTCTGTATTGTTCATTACAAACTATATTCCAAATAACTGATGTGGTTCAAAAGTTCATTTTTTGTGGCTGAAATTGGTTTTACAGATGACTGCAATTAAATTAAAGGATGCAAGTAATCTATCTTCAGCTTGTACCTATTATAGCTATTTAACATATTTCCATAGGAACAGTATACCAAACCTGGACCATTTTGTAGTAAGTTAATTATGTTCTTACAAGCTTTTCAAGTACCTATTAATTTCTGCAGGAATAACTTATCATCTCACTTAAGTGAGTAAAGTGGTCACAGTTTTAAAAATAGATATTTGAAAGACAGACACAAAGAGTTAAATTTCAGTTCTTTTGCATAGTGTTTTTCCCTAACTGAAATACAAGAGAGAACAAAATGATGTCTCCTTGGAGGAAAATGTATACATTGTAAATGGACTCTCAACTTCTTAGCATTCTTTCTGAAACTCTTGGAATACAAAAAGGGCTCTTTTTATCCCTCAAACGTATCATTAAGAACTAAAGTTAGATTACTATCTTACCTGAGCTTCTTAAGAGCAAGTCACCATTCCATACTTCATAATAAAGTATTCATTCAACTAAATCAAAAGCATATAAACCAAATAATCAGAAATATTTGATTTAAAATAATAGTGTGGAAAATCACAGTTAAGAACAATATTCTGTCTCATAAATTACCTCACTGTGACCGACAGTGAATAAAAAATATAGAAATTCTGTGCTAGATATAGGTTGAATGGAGATCCCACAGGATATGGATGGAGATTTTTAAAAAGAAAAAGAAAAATCCTTTCTGATTTTTTCTATAGCGTACTCAGGACATTTCATACAAAAGCAACCTGTTCCATCAGCCCCTGTGTGGATCAGGCTACCAGTTTAGAGGCAGGGTCATGATAACTTTGAGAATCAATCTAATCGACACCAGAAAGAGAATTCCCTCTGCTTGCTCATGTCAGCCACCTTGCATTAGCCCTAGTTGGATAGAAAAGAACAAATAAAAAAAACACCAAGAGACCCACATACTCTCTTTGATTCTTACTGCAATTTACTCAACAACCATTTACTGAGCATCTTCTGCATCCTAGCTAGGGAATTCCAAAGCTTTCAGCTCATCAATAATTAATGTATGTTTACTGTGTCTTATTCGGAGAAGGCAATGGTGACCCACTCTGGTACTCTTGCCTGGAAAATCCCATGGATGGAGGACCCTAGTAGACTGCAGTCCATGGGGTCATAAACAGTCGGACACGACTGAGCAACTTCACTTTCACTTTTCACTTTCACGCATTGGAGAAGGAAATGGTAACCCACTCCAGTGTTCTTCCCTGGAGAATCCCAGGGATGGGGGAGCCTGGTGGGCTGCTGTCCATGGGGTCACACAGAGTTGGACATGACTGAAGCAACTTAGCAGCACTATGTCTTATTAGTAAAGATCTAAAGTGTCACTTAAGACTTTCTAACAGTACCATCTTCTGTTTCATGAATTCCTAATAGTAAAATTAACAAAATAAGCTCTTTTCTTTTCTCGTCTATCCTTAAGACTTACAGTAATTAAGATAAGGTAGGTTTTGCTGGAATTCTGCTGGGTTCTGCTTATTGTTGGCACTCAGAACTGAGAGGTAGCTCCATGCCATGTTTTCAATCAACGTTGTAATTATAAGTATAGACTTCTGCCATAAAAAGAAATGAAGTACTGATATATGCTTCAAGGTGGATGAGCCTTGGTAGCATTATGCTAAGTGAATGAAGCCAGACAGAAAAGGTTGCATATTGTGTGATTCTATTTAACTGAAATATCCAGAATGGAGTAGTCCATAGACACAAAACATGGATTGGTGGTTACCAGAGGCTAGGAAAGGGGCGACAGGTAGAACAACTACTAATACGTACAGGCTTTCTTTTTGGAGCTGAAGCTGGGTAGAGCTGGTGGTTGCACCACATCGTGACTATACTGACTGCCACTGAGTAATTCTACTAAAATGGTTAATTTATACTATATGAATTTTATATTCTATGAGTTGCACTAAAAGTGTTTTTTACATTTTTGAAAGGTCAAACAAAGCACATTGGCTATTTTTATTCTTTTACTATATTGATTACATTCTATAAATGAAGCAGTAGTTATAATATCTGGCAGGCATTCTTATGACAAATGGCAGTGATAAAACTATTTGAGAAACTGTAATCACTGATTTTCCCCCCGAGGAATCGCCATCATACTATTTAAGATTTTCACCTAGAATGTTCCCTATCTGTCTGTGTTATCTTACTGCATAATTGCCTGCCTTGAATTTTAAATCCTACGAGGAAACTCTGTATTCTTTTCTACCTAAGTTATTACTGTGATGCTGGAAGCTTGCACTTGGAAAAACTCCCAAGGTAGAATCAGTTTTGCAAATCCACCTACATGCTGGTTTTCCTCTTACAAATCATTAACAAAGGTGTCAACCAGAAAGGTCACTAGCAGCCATGCCTGCAGCACCCCACTGATCATCTGAGTAGAATTTGATATATTACCTTTAGTAATAATACTGCCTTGTCCTTGTCAACTAATTTTCAGTTCATGTTGGGGCCTTAATGGTCAATACAAACAAAATCACTTTTTCCCATTTAATGGTGGTGAGATGCCACTGCCAAACTGGCGATATGTGGGTATCAAGCTTTCTTTGCTACTGTCGGACACTGTCACTGGCACAACTTTTAATTATTGTGACAGCTAATGACACTGCTTTCTGTAATTACAGAGCGCTGATTTTTCTTTTCTGGATCACCCTGTACTGGCTCTTCCTTTCTCTGGCTGTAATCTGTAGATTCTGTCAGGGCTCATTAGTACCTTAAACAGGCCTAAGTAACAAGGGTGAATTCAACATGTTTTCATTTTGTCTGGCTAGCAGCTTGTTTTCAGTCTAGAAACACCTCAAGGTTAAGAGTGATGATTTTTGGTGATAAATTAGGTGGATATATGCGTGGCTCAGTGGTAAAGAATCCACCTGCCGATTCAGGAAACACAGGAGACACAGGTTTGATCCTTGGGTTGGGAAGATCCCCAGGAATAGGAAATGACAACCCACCCCAGTATTTTGGCCTGGAGAATTCCACAGACAGAGGAGCTCAGCGGACCACAGTCTATTGTAGAGACAGCCACGACTGAGCGACTGAGCACACACATGGTTTCATCCATCCCTGTGAGCTGGCTCTCCCTGACATCAGCACCTAAAGTTACAGTTAGTGTCTTAGACTTGGCACAACACCTGGTGTGATCCTTGGCCCCCCATGTTTCTCACCAGGAGTGGGCATCGCTGGAGATTTGGGAATTTTCTTACAGGATTATTCCGTGCACGAAGGAAGTTGGAGCATTCTGGACATGGAGTTCTAAATGGCACTAGTCGCCAAGACAACCCAAAGTACCCCACACCTTTGTGGGTGCCCCCGAGTGGTGCTCATCTACACCTTGTCACTTATGAGCAAACTGAGGCCCAGAGAGGGATTTGGTGTTTTGCACACAAGTACATATCCAGTAAGAGGCAAAAGTGGTGTTGGAATCAAAATGTCCACTTTCCTCGTCCAGTTTGCCTGCTAAGGAACTCTGTCATGCTATACAATGACTGTTTCATACCCTCTCCCAACTTCATCCTTTGACACTCCCTGCCTTCATCTCACCCTTAACCAGGGCCCTTAATTCACTGTGAAACTGGAAGATAGAGGAGAAACAGATCATCTTCACACCCTCAAATCTGCCAGCCCATCTTGCACGTGTGTGCTCTGCTCAGCTTCCCGTCACAAACAGTGGACTCTTTGCTCTAAGGTTCACTTCCTCCCTGAATCTGAGGACTGTGCTCCTTGAGTTACCCTTGTTCTCTCTTGCTTCCTCAGTTTCCCTCCCACTGGTCATTCTCACCATATCCAGATGTGCGGTTACCTTCACAGGAAAAGGAATGCTCTTGTGGCCCCTTCATCTACTGCCGTGTTTCTTTGCTTCCCTGAAAGGGTTGTTTCCTAAGAGACCTGGCAGCACTTGCTCTCTCCACTTCCGCTGGTCCGGTGGGCTGGCCAGCCTCCTCAGACTAGGCTTTCTTTACCCGCCACACCCACAAACACACTCTCGTTACTGACAAGCTCCCCTTGCCAGATCCAGTCGTGAGTTCCCAGCCTTCTTCCTAACCTTCCAGCAGTGTTGGACACAGTGACTACACCAATCTTCAAGAAGTAGTTTCTTCATCTGGCTTCTTAGATGTGATTTCTGTATTTTCCTCCTACCTTTACTGTTTTGGGGCTTCCCTGGTGGCTCAGAGGGTAAAGCGTCTGCTTGCAATGCAGGAGACCTGGGTTCGATCCCCAGGTCGGGAAGATCCCCTGGAGAAGGAAATGGCCACCCACTCTGGTACTTTTGCCTGGAGAATCCGATGGATGGAGGAGCCTAGTGTCTTCTCCATCTGTGGTGTCTCAAAGAGTCAGACATGACTGAGCAACTTCACTCACTTTCTTTCTTTCCCTTGGCCCCTTTGCTAGCTCAACCTCAGCTCTGCCTGCAGATCCTGGCCTCCACAAGGGCCCAGTCCTCAGCTCTTCTATTTTTAACAGATCAACCAAAGAAGAGTTAAAAAAATAAACCAAAAGTCTTCCTTTGGTTAAAGCCTGTAAGTGGCCTCGAACTCCAAACCCTTCATTTAGACCACAAGGCCTTGCATACCAACCCCTTCAGGTTATTCCCTCTCCCTCCAACCACTGACCTCCTTGCCCTTCTTTGACACTCCTAGTTCACTTCTGTCTTGGGGCCTTTGTGTTGGATGTTTCGTCTTGGAATGCTCTCTGCCCAGATCTTCTTGAGAGTTCCTCTCTCTCATCACTCAGGTTCCTCCTCAAATATTAATATCATCTCCTTGGAAAGATCTTCCCTGACAGTTTTATCTAAAGTAGAACCCTCTCCTCTTCCATTGCTCTCTATTCTTTTTGATACTTTACTCTTATGTTCATATAATGTATCTCTACTTTATATATATTTTACTTGCTGTCCTTGAGAGGTAATATGGTAGAATGATTAAATATATAGATTATGAATCCCAAATTCCTAGATGCAGGGACTTTATACCTCTGTGACCTTGGACAACTTAAGCTTTCTTTTCCTCTGAGTCTTAACCTTTATGATGGAGATATTGTTTTGTACTTATATATTGTTTTAAAGATAAAATGAGCTACACAATATGCTTAGGATACATCAGTCACCTAGTACTATGTAAATTACAGGTATTAACATTGTTATGTTTTATTATTGTTTGAAACGTCCAATGGAAAATAAGCTTCAGGAAGACAGCTACTTTGTAATTCTTGTGTCCACTATTTTTCTAACTCTTGGAGCAGTGACAGTATCTGGTGCCTTTATGGCTCTTACTATCTAGTTACTGAATGCACAAATGAATGACTTGCAGCTAATTGGATTTGGGTCTCAGTATCCTCTCAAATGAGTTTTGTAGGGTCTGAAAACAAGGTAACTTTAAGAATGGCCTATATCAGTAGCAAAGGATAGTCTTTCAGGAGCTAAAAGTGAGTTCGAATACTTATGTAAAGTAAAACACGCACATCTTCCTAGCTATCAGTTAAGGTTTTGGTGACCTTCCATTTAGTCTGGTTTCCATTTACATGAACACCATAGGAAGAACAAGGAGGTACAAAATGTTGGAGGTGAAGTAGGAGACAGAACAACTAGCTACATTAAAAGCATAAGCTTTGCTTATTTAAGGAAGAAGAGCAGAAAAATAAATTCATGACAGAATAAGAATCAGGGTTCTAATGTTTGGCTTTACCCGTTTTGCTGCTATATTATTTTAAATGATCTCTTAACAATTTGTCTCTTAATATTTTCTATTTAGAGTTGTATTTTTCTGTCTAGTTGAACAGATTCCTCTGAGTAAGTCACCCTCAAGATAAAGACAGAGTCTCCTAGAAACAGAGCTGTTGAATGCCTATGTAAAGGATCAAGTAAGATTATTAAAATACAGCTAAATCTAATCCTGAAAGTGTTCTTTTAAGAGAAATACTCCCAGAATTTCATTGATTAGAAATTATACATGGAGTTCAGGAGCCTCTGTAGTCCTCTCAGAAATGTGTGCTAAATGTGTTCATTTGTATCTTGGTAATGGCACCCCACTCCAGTACTCTTGCCTGGAAAATCCCATGGACGGAGGAGCCTGGTGGGCTGCAGTCCATGGGGTCCCTAAGAGTCGGACACGACTGAGCGACTTCACTTTCACTTTTCACTTTCATGCATTGGAGAAGGAAATGGCAACCCACTCCAGTGTTCTTGCCTGGAGAATCCCAGGGACGGGGGAGCCTAGTGGGCTGCCATCTATGGGGTCGCACAGAGTCGGACAAGACAGAAGTGACTTAGCAGCAGCAGCAGCAGCAAACTGAAATAACTCAGTGCTTCCTAAGCACTATCAAAATGAAAGCAAACTTCCCTTGGCTATGCAGTAGAGACCTTGGGGCCAACTGTCCACGAACATAGTGAGCATACTGCATTCAATCTGCCCGCCTCAGCTGTTCCCCACAGCATCTCATCCAAGGAGACTGATCACTAACCTATTCTCTGAACTTCCTGCAGGACTTAAACCCATTCATTTTGTTGACTGCCAAGTTTTTTTAAAATCTCACAAACTATGGAAAGTTATAGTGCAAATGGAAATCTTAGACTTCCACATGTGTCTTTATAGCACTTAGCTACAACCTGAAATATGTTTAGAATGTTTTTCAAAAGGAAAAAGCATATAATAGTGTATACTCACAGTGCTTTTGATTTTTTTCTAAATCACTTTTTAAAAACTAAGTAACCTGAATAACAGAATATTTAGATAACATTAGTTAGATAACGTGAAATGTTTTGCACTTTTCATAAAACTTAGGATTGCTAGTTATTGAACACTTAGAGAAAAAGAGCAAACACTGTTTTAGTTTCTTGAAATAATGAAGACACTTTCAGACCAGATCCTCAAGAATCATTATATAACAAGGCTTTGACAGTAGAAACCTTGCCATATGGGCACATAAACTCCTATAGCTTATGGAATGTCAATGAGATTGCTTTGTGTCGGTTACTGCTCTGGAGACAAAGTGATGGCAGTTGGCAGTTTTTGAACAGAGAATATCTTTGTTTCTGTCTTACTCTATCTGCCCATCTGTTGCTTTCACTTTATGCAATCATTTCTGACAGAATGAAGCTTAAAACACCGGTTCCAGTATATTTATGTTAATTTTTTCTTACTGTTATTCATTTCTAAATTCTTGATAATATGGGTAAGAGGGAAGTTATTAAACATCAAAATTATTAAAGAAATTAATTGATTCAACTGATAGCAAAAGTTGCCTTCTCTATGTTTCTGATGTTCATTGATGCCATCAACTTCTCTGATTCTGCAAAAGGTACCCTCATCATAGGTTGTATTGTCCTTTCCGGTGGCGCTTTACCATTTTGTTTTTCCTCAAATTATTTGGGGCACCCGCTATCGGTGGCTGACTTGTTTCTCCTCAGAAGCTCCTCCGACGTCTGCTTCCACGGCAGCATCACAATCTGGCCATCTCCCCCTCCTGCTTCCCAGCCCCTCAACACTGCACAGTTTTCTACCCAAGAACCCTGGGCTCTCCATCTTGGCCTCACCCATGTACTCAGCAAAGCTGCTTCTTCTAGGCCTCATCCACAGTTTATAAGGACAGCTCTTTATCAAAACCCTGCTCATCTTATACTGTTCCCCATTGTACAGACGTGTTTGACATGCTGTTCATTGTATTTTGACAGTTTAAAGTAAACATGGAGGTGACGTCATTATTTATGTGTGCTTCTTTCTGAAGTTTTTTTTCTGTTCCTTTGTTCAAATATTCCCTTAAAAATTCAAAACCTAGGATTTACTTTGAAACTTAGATTTAATCTATCTATCTTCACTCTAAGTGTAAAAAATGGTGTAGTTTGTTTTATCAGTGCTTTTTCAGGATACTCTAAATTCTCAGATAATTTAAATATCTCATGCCCCCATATTCTGATGTCAGTATCCACTCATTTTATTTTTTTAGTTGCATAAATTTATACCACTTCCAAGGAATCTTGAAAATTGAAAAAGTTTCATGGACTTCAGTTATATTGTACACTTTCTTGAAAGAAATTATAAGGTTTTCCTCATTAAATTCTTTTAAAAAGATTTTCATATACTTTTTAAATGGTTAACTTTCCAGGGTAGAAATACTTAATGAATCAGAGGGATGGTATGGGGAGGGAGGAGAGAGGATGGTTCAGGATGGGGAACATGTGTATACCTGTGGTGGATTCATGTTGACATATGGCAAAACCAATACAATATTGTAAAGTTAAAAAATAAAATAAAAAATAGAGTTATTTCTCCTATACAAAATAGACTAAGAAATTCCACTTTCAACATTTGAGCATATAACCTGGAATATTGATCATTCAGGCCTATTAAAAGTACAGCTTGTTTGGCGGTGCCAACTGCTCATTCATGGGCTAGAAATGAAAAATCCACTTCCAACATTTATAGGGTAACCAGCTTTTCTGGTTTTCCCGAGACTGAGGGAGTTGCCAGAATGCTGAGCTAGTTTCAAAACGAAGGCAGTCCCAGACAAACTGGGGTGATCTAGCTACTGCAAGAACTGGTCAATCCATGGACTGTAGCCCACCAGGCTCCTCTGTCCATGGAATTTTCCAGGCAAGAATATTGGAATGGGTGGCCATTTTCTATTCCAGGCTATCTTCCCAACTCAGGGATTGAACTCAAGTCTCTTGTGTCTCTGGTATTGGCAGGCAGAATTTTTACCACTGCCCAACCTGGAAAGCCCACCTTACCAGGTTAAGGGTTTATTTCTTGACTCACCTACACTTAAATCTATACACATAAATATCAGCTATGCAGTTAACTCAAACCTATTTTTTATAATTTATAGAAAGATAATCTAGATATGATTTAGTTTTACTTTACATATTTTAATATAAAAACTAAGCTAAATAAAAAGTCACACTTTCTCTATATCAGCTTATTAATAACAATGGAACTTTGTCTCTTTTTTCATTCAAATAATCTGTAATTTATTAAGCAAATACTGTTTGCCTCACATAAAATACTAAAAACTAAAGATATAATTGTGAACAAGACTATAATCACTCCAGAGAATCCCAACACTTTAGTAGATTATTGTTAGTAATTTGGGGCTCCATTCTAGGTTTTCTAAATGCCCAAACATGAATTTAATTGCCGTCTGGTTTATATCTCATTGTTTATGAGATCCCCTGTTCTTTCGTGCCCTGGAGTTAAAGTATGTGACAATACTCAACCAAGTTAACTCATCTCTGGGTGTTAGTTTCTTCTCCCTGTGTCACAGTTGTTCATCTGTTGTGTAAGCCCTCAATCTTTTTGAGAGAAGTGTTTGTTTATGGTGGCCAAACAAAGTTCCAAGACTAAGCTCTTAATAGGAAGCAAGGGGGGCTCAGTGCCACTGTGAGTCAAGGCAGAAACAGACCACACATTTCACCTTCAGGTTCAGCCTGAGAATTGGGCTACCTTTAGTTGTGTTAGCTGGGTCAAAGATGGGACGTGACAGATTTTCCTGTATGTCTGACTGCACCTCAGTGTACCAGGTGATAATCAGAAGACTCTTCCTGCATCAAGAAAATCCAGTCTCTAAAATGGTACCTTCCATAGAGTAGCTGCTCAATAAAACTGTGTCCAATAGCTCCTGCACTGTTATAGTCAGCATCTTAAATGAGAAGCGGTCCATTCCCCTGAACTCACATTCTGTATCTCATGATTCAGCACTAAATTAAATATTTCTGCGTTACTTACTTTGTAATTATTTTCCAGTTCCTCTAACAGGACTTTAAAAAAAAAAATTTAAAGGCTAAGGCTATAATTTACATTTTCCTTGTCTCTCTGAATGATAGAGGACAATGGCAAGACTCTTGAAAAACTATATCAGATTTTTAATGATATCAGTGAATGCAAAGAATGATACTTTTTGAATGATAAACCAATCAAATCCCTAAACATGACATGAGTTTGGAAGAGAGAATAGGTGAATTAATGTAATTTTAAATTGTTTTTTCTTGTCATATGAATGGGTCTCTGTAGCAAACTACCAGTAGAATAAGCTTTTAGAGTGGTGACTGATGTTGTAGAGTAAGAATTTGATGGATTTAAGTGATTATTTTACTTAGAATATGCTTATGCTGGTAGTTATCATCTATTTTATTTGGACAGAGTATCAATATATCAACAGTAGGAAAATATGTACTTCGCTTTTGTGTGGAGCAAAACCCATGTTGCCTCCTGTGGACTTTAGCATAGGAAGAAATTGCCTTGTGATATTTCTACTGATATTCTTAAAATAAACCTTACTCATTAGAACATATAAAAGCTGGATTGATACAAGTCTTTCTCTAAAGGAGGAGGGGGAGGGATGGGGATGAGGAAGCAGCAGCCACAATCATCAGAAGCATTCAGTGCAGGAATAAGAGGTAAAACCACACCCGGCGTGCCCATCTCGACAGGCTGCTAAGTACACGGAGGGCACAGCAGGACCTGGAACCCCATTTTTCTGAAAATATACCCTAGAAACTCTAAGATTCTAACAGATGGACCCAAATATGCAAACAAGGTGAAGTTCAAAAGCAAGTTTGACTCAAGCTCTAATGTGAAAATATTTTCATTTTTAGGTAACTTGCCAACAATAGATGAAGAATTGTGGAAATGTAGCCAATCCTTAATCTCAGCCCAGTCCCCACCTACTTTATGAAAGAGTACTTAAACCAAGAGAGAATTATTTAAAGCAGCCCGGATTTCTGTGGGTTTTCCCCTTCTTCTTTGTTCCTCTTCTTTGGTTTTCTAGGCTCTTGTTTATCTCAGAGAATAACTATAAATGTTAGCATTGATTAATATCTTCATCAGCAGTTTTCTGGTGTGAATCCCAGATGACTTTCTCATCCTTTACTCAAGTGTTTCTTTATGGAATGTTGGATGTCAGCAAATGACCTCTGAAAGAAGTGCAATGTTCTCTTTAAAAAGGCAACATTTAACACCCTCAGTTAAGATGAAGTCATACATGCAGATATTCACTTGCCTTTCTATCTTGGGGGAGTGGATTTTCTTCCAGAAGCAAGAGAAATTTTATGACCTGATACTTTAAGAAAGAAGTTAGAGTTTCGTTAATATAGATGCTCTACTAATATCAAATATTATCAGTCTTCCAGTTTAACTGCAGAAGAATGCATTGCTGTAATTTCAAATGCATGCTTATTTACAAGAGGGATTTTCTTTTAGGTAGGATGAGTGTTTGGGCATTGAGAAAGCAAGGGCTTGATGGAATTTTAAAATGGCTTGTTATTTTAAAGATGTTATGTCTGATTCATCATGTGGTCTAGTTTATCATGATTTCTAATGGGAAGAAAGAAAATGAAGAACTGTTCATCATTTTTTGGGTAGTAAATTCCCAAGAGTAAATATTTATAAATTGTATATTATAGTAATCTGCACTTTGGGAGGGAAGTTATGTTTGTGTTTTCCAGCATCAGTTTTGGCCATTTAGACATATCAAAAGTACATTTCACTGGCTTGCTTATTTATATTAAAAAATAACTCCCCAGTTAAAATGTATTCCTTCATTGACACCAAAATAGTACTGATTACATGTCTACCTTTTTTGTTTTTAAGTTGATTACAGGATTGTCTCTCCTACCCCTACACCAAGTTGTAATCACCTTGAAGTCTAAGACTACCTCATTCATTTTCACGCTTATAAAAGCCTAGCTCAGGGCTTATTTGATGCATATTTAGTAAATATTGCTGAGTGTATTCTGATTACTAATACTGTGTTTCCATTTTTACTGGTAGTGTTTTGGTAGTCTTCATAAAATGAAACTTTTAACAGTTTGTACCAGTATCTAGAATTAAAATGGATCATGTGAAGAAGGTCACATTTTAGATAGAATGTGACATTTGAAATCAGACTTGAATCAGGCAGTCTAGGAGGTCAGTGTGTTTCAAATTGCAAATCAGGATACCTTGGGTATAGTTAGTGGGACATGTCCAAAATGTTTTTAAAATAATAAAATACAACTTTTTAAAGAAATAGACTAAGAAAAGACTAAACATTTCATACTACTTCAAGAGTCTCTTTGTTTCTTTTTTTTTTTTTAAGAGTCTCTTTGTTTCAAAGATAGATGTGTGTGTGCTTTTGCATGTATGTGTGTGTGTGTGTGTGTGTGTGTGTAATATGAAACAGGATCACAATTTAAAATGTAGATTGCTGCCCAAAAAAGCTTTAAAAAGAAAAGTAAGCTTTAGGTATTTGAATATTTCACAATAATTCTGAGACTTTAATTTCTTATCTGTAAAATATAGTCAATGATAACTCTTTTGAAGGTCAGTTCTAGGGGCTAAGAATACCAGTATACGTAAAGTACCTTACATAGCTCCTGATTTACAGAGGAGACATGCAAAATGTGTTGCCTTTTACTAAAACTAGTCCATTTAAAATTTAATTGACTGGGATTTATTCACACATACACAGGATTGAGTCAAGATTTTAAATCCATAAAACTAATTTTCAAAATACTTTCTGATTTAAAAGATAATGATCTTAAAAAATATACCAGCAAGGACATTGCTTAATTAATTAACTCTTTATTGATTTTTCCTTGAGATAATTTATTCTTAGTTCAATGAAAGTCCACCTAGTCAAGTAATATTTTTAAAAGCTGGAATATGTCCAAAGGAATGCAACAGAAATTTTTAAGTGGTTCCAAATTTATCCAGTGAGGAATAGTTAAGGAATCTAGTGAAAGCCTATAAAAGAGACTATTTCAGATGACATTTCCATATTAAAAAGGTTGTCTTATGCCAGAGAAATGTATTCTTGACAAAGGGAAGAATAAAGACCAACTTATTGGAAGTTATGGATTAATAGAGCTCAATTCAAACCAAAACTCAAAAAACAAAGACTTGAGTCTGGTCCTAAAAAACATCATAGTTACATTAGAAGTGACCTTGCTCTGAGAAAGGCAAGTGTGTTTGATGGGATTTGATATCATGCAAAGTGTCTTTTTAATTTAAATACTTGGTGATTTTTGATTGACTTTCATGGATTAGATATCCTGATACACAGTATACTCAACCTTGGTCAGCCCCATGTGACATGTGTAAATGAGATATGTTTTTCATATAAATAGATCTGAAAGCTGAGTCTTGCAGAAAATACTGAGGAGTTTGCAAATTTTTATCCATGAAGGAATCCAAGCATTTATCAGGTCAGTTCCCATTTTTCATTGGCACTTAACTGCTGATCCCTGGCTGTACTCTGAATGTCTTCCTTTACTTTGTCACCTACTTTTGTCTTTAGTACTTAATTAGAAAGAAAAGTAGAAAAGAAGTCTACTCATTGGTCATTTTTAGTAACTCTACTGGATGTAAAGTGAAAGTGAAAGTTAGTCGCATAGCCTGTCCAACTCTTGCAATCTCATTAACTGCCCAGCTTTATCTCTGGAATTCTCCAGGCAAGAATACTGGAGTGGGTTGCCATTTCCTTTTCCAGGGGATCTTACCAACCCAGGGATCAAACCTGGGTCTCCTGCATTGCAGGGAGATTCTTTACCAACTGAGCCACTAGGGAAGCCCAGATGTAAGCCTTGGTGCAAATGTAGACAAGGTTGGGAAAATGATATGAGCACAGGAATTCTATAAGGAAGAATGAAAAGTGAAAGTGAAGTCACTCAGTTGCATCCAACTCTCTGTGACCCCATGGACTGTAGTCTATCAGGATCCTCCGTCCGTGGGATTTTCCAGGCAAGAGTACTGGAGTGGGGTGCCATTGCCTTCTCCAGGGGATAAGGAAGAATACTGGGAGGCAAATTGATGATAGCTGGAAGGGAAAAGGAGACTCTATAAAAACATAATGAAGAAGCCAATCAAGAAAGGGAGACCTCCAGGGTAGGATTTTTTTTCTGTAGCCTTTGGAAGGGCTTTGAGTGGCTTTAGATCTTGTTGGGAAAACAAATAAAGGATATCCTAGTTCATAATGTAGTCTTAGTACCTGAAAATGACTCTCCCATCTGAAAGAGCTTATAGATGAGATATTTGAGGTGTATTGTATGTGAACTGATTTGCCTAGTTAATATAGAGCTAAGATCAGAATATATTTTTGACTTTGAACCCTGTGTTATATTAATAATACTAGTCTTAATGAATTGTTGTTGTTCAGTTGCTAAGTCATGTCCGTATATACCCCATGGACTGTAGTACACCAGGCTTCCCTGTCCTACACTATCTCCTGGAGATTACTCAGATTCATGTCCATTGAGTTGGTGATGCCATCCAACGATCCTATCCTCTGTCATTCCCTTCTTCCCCTTGGCCTCAATCTTTCCTTAATGGATTACTGCCCTCATACATTTTCTGTGCGTCTGATGGCCTCAGGCAGCTGAAGCTTTTCTCTGAGGTATTATAGCCATGGGTTGTAACTAAGTCTGGAATATTCCATTTCCCACTATCAGCAGTAATGGAGAGTAGCTTTGTCAGAATGGACTGTATTGCAGCCTTAGAGATCTCATTCAGAAATTTTCAGATGTTATTTTAAAAGTGAAGCCCTTTGTTTAAACCATACTTATGTTGTAACAGCTTAATATATAAAGCTAGAAAGATCATGCAGGGACCTAGACACTGCCTACACTTGACTCTCATTCCCACCACAATTTAACCACTAAGTTGCCAAGAAGCATAATTAAAAAAAAAAAACAAAAAACTACTTGATTGTCTTTCTTTTATGACCAGAATTTCTTGGAATATAGAGGAGAGAAGAAATTATTTTAGGACATCCTGGGAGAAAAATTCACTCTCTCAAGTATGGCAGAAATAGCCTTTTAGAATGAATTGCAGTGAACATGCCTCCACATGTGAGAATGTGGAGAAATGAGAAGTGAGAAATGCCCCCAAACAGACATTTATATGTATTAATCAGCTTGAGTACAATTGACCAATCATTTCTAGTACCTTTCCTAAAAAAAAAGTGGGGTGGGGGTCTATGAAAATCAATGTATTCCCCTAAATATACAATCGTTACTGGTGATTTAAAATAATTTTGCATAGGTACATCGTAGCATCTGCAGCAATGGCTTTTTCCAGGGAATTCTTCAAAAGAGCAACAGATTTGGACAAGCCATCCTATAATTTCCTTAGACAGCATCTCCAAAGAGGCTGGTTTTCCTTTCATGGATTATCTGAAAATCAGTCTGAGCCTCCAGCGCCTTCTCAAGATAAGGTTCAGTGATTTTTTGGATAAGGGAAATGGATGGACTAAGATCAATCAATCACAGTTTACATAGTGATGGCTCTGAGAACTTAGTCCCAAGGCCAGGTTTAGTGCTTACTGATGTTTTTAATGATTGTATTGCCAGTGAGCTCATGTCTTATAATTTCCAGAGACCTGAGACTCCCTCACAGTGATAGCATATATAGAGCCTGTTTCAATGCTTTTTCCGCCCTGAATCCATGACTGAATGTTTAATAGCATTTGCTATTTCCTTATCTGAAGACTCCTCTGGCCCCATCCCACTTACCAACTTAGCACATGGAGGTAACTCTCCCTCAGGAAGGAAGGAAGTCTGTGTGCCAGTTGTGCCGATCACCAGCACGTTTCTCTTAAGGTCAATGGAACACTGATGTCTCCTGAGCATATCCAGCCCAAGAAGCATGTCCATGGGCTGCTCCTCCAGTATAGAGAAAGAGCACTGTAAGAAGTCGCCTTCGATCTGAATCTGCGCTAGGTGGACTCGGCCGAGAATTCGCTGCGTGCCCACGCCTTTAGCAACCCCAGCCCACCGCCGATCCACCAGCCGTATGATGTTGCATCTCTCGGCACAGACTTGGTTCATGATGGTCATCTGGGCCCCCGAGTCGACGAAAGCCTTCAGAGGATGCCCGTTGACTCTGCAGTTGATGTAGAGCATGGCCACCTGGCCGAAGCTCTCCGGCGCCTCTTCCATGGCTATGCTCATGTTCTCCTCGATGTTCTGCTGCCGGATCTCCTCCTCTATCTTGGCTTGGGCCTCCAGATCGAACGGGTCAGCGGAGAAGAGGCGCAGTCGCTCTTGCTCTCTCAGCGCCCTCTCCCTTTGCTGCTCCATCAGGACCTGGGAGAAGCTCTCCAGGTTTCCGCTGAGCAGCGCTTCGGCCAGGGAAGGGTTGCGCTCTTTCAGCAGGGACAGGTCGTGTGGGCTGGACAGGAGCATGCTCCGGACCAGGGCCGGGCTGTCTAGCCCTTGACCCGGGCCCGCCTTCTCCCCAGAGCCGCGGCAGCTGGAGTGCTGGGCCGACTGGGCGCGCTGGTGTGGCCGGGAGCCGGACGTCCCGGGTAGGGCGGGCCCCGCCGGTTCCATGCTGCACAGGCCGGCCGCCCGCTCTGGGGAGCGCGGCCGCATGGCCTCCTTCTGCAGTAAAATGACCATGTCGCCGTCCTTGAGGCCGTAGGAGCCCAGGGAGCAGTGGTCGTTGACGAGAAGCCGCTCCATGTAGACTATCTGGGTCTCCTCGGCAGGGATGCCGGACTCCAGCTCACAGAGCACACGGAAGTTGTGAAGTTCAAAGTCGGGCCTGACCTGCAGGGAGAAGGTGGCCTCGGAGAGGTCCCTCCGCACGCAGTAGACCGTGAGCAGCATGGCCCGGGCCCGGGAGGGCCGAATGGACAGAGGGCATCAGGCAGCTCGCTGGCTTGACTGGAGCTGGTCTCTGTGGATGGCTGGGCTGCTTCTGGTGACGTGGTGTCTTGTGCATTCACCTCCCCAGGAGATGCAGCCACCCACTGGTCTGGGGGCTGCCTGCCAGCCTCGGTGCCTGCTGTTTGGCCGCATGGAACACTGCAGGGGCATTTGTGTTCCAAAGTCCATTCCTATGTTGTGCTGCTTGGAACTTAGACCACTTGTTCCCATAGAAATAAAGTCACTCCAGTCCATTTGGTTCTAAGGCTAGTCCTTCAAAGCCTATTTGACCCGCGGTCTGAAAAAGATTGTTTCAGCTTTTCCCTAAACAACATATTAGCATTGTGTTCATTTGAGAATTGTATTCTGTGTACTTTTATTTACCCCCCAAACAATGAGTATTTGTTTCCTACATGGCAAGTATCAGGCTAAGTGGTTGGTAAAATGATGGATGGGACGTGGTGCCTTCCCTTGAGGATCTCATATCCTAGGGGTAGACTGATGGGAAATGAGTAAATCACAATTCTGGAGGTCAGTACTTTCAGACGTGTTCAGCATACTGAGGGATTCAATGGAACAGAGGATGTCTCTCTAAAGATGAGACAGGTGGATGTTGAAGGATGAATATTTCCCATGTGAAAAGTGGGGAGAGTCACTCTAGACAAAAGGAACTGTATGCATAAAAGCAACAATTCATAACAAGGTCTGTTCTTTCCAGAGAAACGTGATACATTAAATGTAATAGGAGAAAAGTGTCCATGAATTTGAATGGCAGGCTGTGAAGCTGGAAAAAAATTCATTGGAACCAATTTATGAACAGCCGTATATGAACCCAAGGAATTTAAGCATTGTCAATAAACAAGAATCCTCCCCTCCCCAACCCCACTCCAAAAAAAGGTGGGGAAAAAAAGAGAAAAGAAAGGAAATGGAAAGGATTTGAAGCAGGTCTTTGTGATATTTACTTGTTTTATTAATTAATTTAAGGAAGAGTTTTCTCACAACAAATGAAAGATGTAATTTGGCAGGAGGGTCAGCCTAGAGGTTTTCTCAATGGCTCAAAGAGGGAGCTGTTGCTGGAATATGAAAATGTAAGAGGCAGTGCAGAATTATAGTGTTTTCTAAGTAGAATGTGTTTACCCCGTTGGATGTGGGAGCAGAATTGTGTGGAAAATACAGAAGTTCTCTAAAATGAGAGACTGGTTAGAAATAAGTCATTACTTTGAACAGATCAGTGAGGTGAACCAGAAGAGACCAATTTGACATCAGTTCTGTAGGAAAGGACTTCCCTGGTGGCTCAGATGGCAAAGCACCTGCCTATAACGTGGGACATCGGGATTCGATGCCTGGGTTGGGAAGATCCCCTGCAGAAGGAAATGGCAACCCACTCCAGTATTCTTGCCTGGAGAATCCCATAGATGGAGGAGCCTGGTGGGCTGCACCCCAGGATTGCAAAGAGTCAGACACAACTAAGCTACTTCTCTTTCTTTCTTTGTGTAGGAAAAGGCAGGGTAAATACTACCCTGCCTCACACCCTGACCTGAGGGCACAGCCCCACTCCATGCCAGTCTCGAGACCCAAAGGCAGGGGTAACATGGTGCTTGAAGGCAATGGAGATCAGGTAGAAAGCCTAGAGTGCCAGTTGTTTTTCTTTGTGTTTCACTATGTGTTTCCACTGTAGAGAGGTCGTGTCTTCCTAGCTTGGTCTTCCCAAGTGCACTTTTTTATGAGCCAGAAGAGAATTGACATCCTCTGCCTCATCCCCTCTCCTTACTTCAAGTCTTGTCAGAAGACCTGCCTTGTTACTTAGAGAAAGGCATTACATCAGTCTGAAGAATTTGGAGAGGGGTTCTGTTTTTCATGTGTCTGTCTCAGGTGGAAGACTATATCTGCACTCATTGCTCTAATTATCCTAAGGTCTCATGCTCACATTCATTTACATTGAGAATGTGGGCCGAATGCCTCCTGTGTGTGGAGAACGTGCAAAGTTTTGGGGGTGCACATAAATAATGTTAAATACAAGCTGTGTTCTTAAAGGAACTTGGTCTAAAATAAAGGACATACATATACCTACACATTGGGAGTTAAAAATACCACAGAATCTGGCAGAACGTGAGACATATTAGTAGTATCTGTAGAACAAATGCAGAATATGGATAGGATTATTGGGCACGGAAGGCTTCCTGAAAGAGCTGAGTTTATGACAAGGACAAGTTGGCCATGTGGGAGTAGGCTAGTGGGGAGAACAGGCCGAGAAGACTGCCTGATTCAAGAGCCTTTAGCTGGAAAGGCAGCACCTCATGACAAGGAGGACTTTACAAAATTCTAGGGGAAAAAACCTAGCATCATAATGTTCTTGTAGAAAATCATGAATTATTTAGAATTATCTTCTACTCTTTATGGAGATGGATGGCCCTTTGACCTAATAATAATAAGTTAATAAATATCTTCTGTGGTTCTTAGTGTCCAGATAAGCCCATCAGAGATCAGTAATGGTTTCTCCTAAGTTTAGGAACAACTGTAATGAAGATCCCCTAGAGAAGGGATAGGTTACCCACTCCAGCATTCCTGGTTTTCCCTGGTGGCTCAGAAGGCAAAGAATCTGCCTACAAAGTGGGAGACCTGGTTTAAGTCCCTGGGTTGGGAAGATCTCCTAGAGGAGGGCATGGCAACCCACTCCGGTATTCTTGCCTGGAGAATCCCCATGATAGAGGAGCCTGGTGGGCTACAGTCAGGGTTACAGAGTCAGACACGACTGAGCGACTAAGCACACACACACATAATGTGAGGCATGTTCATATGCAAATTACTCTGCTAAGGAGCAGATGAGAAGTTAGTAGGCCTCACATTCCATATTCCTTTCCCCCTACCCAACCAGCTTTGAACTGTGGTTCTTAAAATATTGATAAGTCATGAAGGTAATACTAGGGTTTTGTTTTTTTAAGCAGTGAATAAAATTATTTTTGCAGAGTGTCTTTTTTTTTTTTTTAGCAAAACAAGTATTCAGAATTCATGTCAAAATCAGCCAGCATCTTTTTTCATGTTACCCTGCCTTGATACTGAATGTTATTAAATTTTTGTAGTATTTTTTATTATCTTGTAATTCTCTACTTTTGTTGGCATTTTGAATTTATGTGCTTTTTTACCTTTTACTGAGAACACACAGTGGAAAACAAAGAGATTCAAGGTCTGGCCAATTAACTGTCATCATTCTATAGATCACAGGCTGTCAGGATTGGCAGGGAGCCCTCAGATTCTGTGGTCCAGTCACTCACTCAGATCTTAAACCTCAGTTGCCAAATAGTCTGAAATCTGAAAAGATAAATACAGCCTCCTGTTTAGTACTTCAGTTTGTATCTTCTTTGATTTTTTTTTCATTTTACTCAATATTACTGGTGATTCAAATACTATATGTATAATTTTCTTATTTCAAAAATTTAATTAAAAACCTCTTCTAATTATGTAATAAACTGGGGAATAATCTGGAATATATAAAAATACTCATAAATGTAAAATATTTTAAAATCTATAATCCTTATTGCACAGATCGCTTGGAAATGGGAGCTCTGAATTATCTGGGTGTGCTTATCTGGGTAACTGAAGGTTATTGCAAGTTTTCTTTAGGAGATTTTGTGAAGTATAGTCCCTTACTTTTCTTCCCTGGTGAGTACAATGTAGGAACATAATTGAATCTTTCTTTGATAAGTGAGACTCCTGCAAGGTCTCAGGGCTATCACTCAGAAAATCAATTCTCATTGTATAGCCTAAATACCCATAAAATAGAAAAGATGACACTCATTTCATACTGGCCAGTAAATAACCCCAAAATTATTTTTTGAAGTAAATCCATAATAGTACGTTTTATAATTTGCTTCTTTTAAAAAACATAATGCAGCAAAAATCCCAATGATTAATGGTTTCACTTACTACAGTGAGTTGATGTTTAAAGTACCATCTCTTGCTTTATAGAGCAAAATGTTTTCTATCTGAAACAATAACACAGCAACATGAGTGTCATTATGTAGTATATGTAATAATTAAGCAAATATATTAGTTTGCTATATTTTGTTTCCTTTAAATATATGCCTGGTGTTACTTTTAAAATACAGTGTAACTGAGACTTATTAAAACAGTTACATCATCACTTGAGACTTTCAATGCCATTTGAGGGAAGATATAGAATTTTTAAAGCTGTATTCATAGGCTGAGCAACTGAGTTTCCCACTGTTTTCATAGGTTAAACAACTAATTTTCCCATTTTCCTGTTTGCAATACAATATTGTGCCAGAACTGCCAATAATGAATAACATTGATTTCTTCAGGAAGCTAATCATTTAATAGGTACATTAAAATGCTGTTCTGATGGAAGTTCAAGCTTTTATTAGTTTGTTTGGAGGTTTTCCCTAGTAAAAAGGCTTCGCATTACCCATTTTTGAAACCTAAAGACCGCAAGACCTCTTAAATACATAAACAGATATATAATTGAAGAAACTCTGAGAAATTAGCATGCCTCAACCTGCTGGGAACTCAGCTAGTGGTTTTTCTTTATTGTAAGAAAAATCAAGAGTATGAAAAGAAGACCTACACATGCATTTGCACACATGGTACACACACATGCACATGCTTGGAGAGAGAGAGCAAGTGCACACTCGGTGAGAACATAGAGCAAGCGCACACTCAGTTAGAACACGTTTTCAATTATTTTGAGGATGCAATGAAGATGATGTCACTTTCCAACAGGGACTACTTTATCATGCCTTTATTTATTACTTTATTTTATAGCATACCATTTTAACATTTTATCATATAAAGAGATGCATTTTAAGGTATATACTGTGTATTGAAAATATAATCTCTTGTTAACTTTTCTTGTTTTCAATACATATACTTTCCAAGTCTATATATACACGTGTATATTTTCATTTTTAAGAAAATTTGCTGCTACAATTTTGTACTTTATGGTCCTTTTCAATGTGTTAAGAATATAAAAATATTCTGATCTATGGGATGCCCACCTTGTTTATTGAAGGTTTGAAGATTACTTATATTTTGTGATCAAGAATACACAGAAGAACTGTGCAAAAAAGATCTTTACAACCCAGATAATCACGATGGTGTGATTACTGACCTAGAGTCAGACATTCTGGAATGTGAAGTCAAGTGGGCCTTAGAAAGCATCACTACAAACAAAGCTAGTGGAGGTGATGGAATTCCAGTTGAGCTATTCCAAATCCTGAAAGATGATGCTGTGAAAGTACTGTACTCAATATGCCAGCAAATTTGGAAAACTCAGCAGTGGCCACAGGACTGGAAAAGGTCAATTTTCATTCCAATCCCAAAGAAAGGCAATGCCAAAGAATGCTCAAACTACCGCACAATTGCACTCATCTCACACGCTAGTAAAGTAATGCTCAAAATTCTCCAAGCCAGGCTTCAGCAATATGTGAACCGTGAACTTCCTGATGTTCAAGCTGGTTTTAGAAAAGGCAGAGGAACCAGAGATCAAATTGCCAACATCCGCTGGATCATCGAAAAAGCAAGTGAGTTCCAGAAAAACATCTATTTCTGCTTTATTGACTATGCCAAAGCCTTTGACTGTGTGGATCACAATCAACTGTGGAAAAGTCTAAAAGAGATGGGAATACCAGATCACCTGATCTGCCTCTTGAGAAATTTGTATGCAGGTCAGGAAGCAACAGTTAGAACTGGACATGGAACAACAGACTGGTTCCAAATAGGAAAAGGAGTTCATCAAGGCTGTATATTGTCACCCTGTTTATTTAACTTATATGCAGAGTACATCATGAGAAATGCTGGACTGGAAGAAACACAAGCTGGAATCAAGATTGCCGGGAGAAATATCAATAACCTCAGATATGCAGATGATACCACCCTTATGGCAGAAAGTGAAGAGGAACTCTAAAGCCTCTTGATGAAAGTGAAAGTGGAGAGTGAAAAAGTTGGCTTAAAGCTCAACATTCAGAAAACGAAGATCATGGCATCCGGTCCCACCACTTCATGGGAAATAGATGGGGAAACAGTGGAAACAGTGTGAGACTTTATTTTTCTGGGCTCCAGAATCACTACAGATGGTGACTGCAGCCATGAAATTAAAAGATGCTTACTTCTTGGAAGGAAAGTTATGACCAACCTAGATAGCATATTCAAAAGCAGAGACATTACTTTGCCAACAAAGGTTCGTCTACTCAAGGCTGTGATTTTTCTTGTGGTCATGTATGGATGTGAGAGTTGGACTGTGAAGAAGGCTGTGCACCGAAGAATTGATGCTTTTGAAGTGTGGTGTTGGAGAAGACTCTTGAGAGTCCCTTGGACTGCAAGGAGATCCAACCAGTCCATTCTGAAGGAGATCAGCCCTGGGATTTCTTTGGAAGGACTGATGCTAAAGCTGAAACTCCAGTACTTTGGCCACCTCATGAGAAGTGCTGACTCATTGAAAAGACTCTGATGCTGGGAGGGATTGGGGGCAGGAGGAGAAGGGGACGACAGAGGATGAGATGGCTGGATGGCATCACTGACTCAATGGACGTGAGTCTGAGTGAACTCCGGGAGTTGGTGATGGATAGGGAGGCCTGGCGTACGCGATTCATGTGGTTCAAAGAGTCGGACATGACTGAGCAACTGATCTGATCTGATCTGATAGATTAAATAAAGTTAGTGTAATAAGTTAAAAACAGGATAAAAACAATTTATTAGTGTAACTTTGTGGGTTGATAGTTACTTGTCTTGGGACTTCCCAGGTGGCCCAGTGGTAAAGAATCTGTCTGCCAATGCAGGAGATATGGGTTCATCCCTGGGTTGAGAATATCCCCTAAAGAAGAACATGGCAACCCACTCCAGTATTCTTGCCCGGAAAATTCCATGGACAGGGGAGCCTGGCGGGCTACAATTCATGGTGCTGCAAAGAGTCAGACACAACTGAGCATACACACTTACTTTTCTTAAATTTCACTGTACCTTAGACAAGGAATGTTTTTATTTTCCTGTTTCTGCTGTGAGAATAATCATGTAAAACAAAATGTAACAGTAATGACAAATAGGGTCTTATGTTTTGAATTCAGCTGTGATTGAAGAAAATTATTCAAACTGTTGTTATTGTTTATGCCTTTACAGTAACTTGTAATCAACTCGTCTCAAAAACAATGTCACTGTAGTTTAGAAATACTATTGGGATCTATTTATAAGTTCAAATACACTTTAATAGTTGTAATTTAGTTGTGATTTCTATACTTTTTTGTTTTGTCCTTCCTATACAGTTAGTCCTAATTGGAAACCATGGAAATGTCTTCAGTCCAATTAGTTACAAAAAATATGTGTCTAGAAAGTTACAGATTTGTTTAGTTAGTTTTCTACCATTTGGAGATGAGCTCAGAAACATGTTAATAATTTCTCATAGTAAATATTTAATGACTACATCATATGAGCACGTCAGTGGACTTGGGGCTTTGAGGACACAGATGAATAGGACTCACTTTTCTCCAAAGAACAAGGTGGCTAGAAGGCCAGATAAGACTCATGTATTTTGGATCATTTTATATAACAGAATGTAGTAGAAGTTGTAATAGATGTGTGAATAAAATGCTGTGCATGCTCAGAGAAGACAAAGGTTACTTGTTTGAGTGAGGGGTACAAGGAGTGAGTAGGAATATGTAGAAAGCTCACTGGTGAAATTGCTCCTGAATTCAACTTGAAACATGACTTGGTCACAGCCATAGTTAAATTTTACCCAGCTGACTTTGGAGGAATAATGCTTTGCTCAATGTGTCATAGCATGAACGTGAAAAGAAAGTGAAGTCACTCAGTCATGTCTGACTCTTTGCGACCCCATGGACTGTAGCCTATGAGGCTCCTCCATCCATGGAATTTTCCAGGCAAGAATACTGGAGTGGGTTGCCCTTTCCTTCTCCAGGAGTATCATAGCATACACTTGACTTTTTTCTCCTTTAACACACATGCATTTTGCTGTTCATTGTTTCCCCTTGTAGATGGTATTAATGGAAGGATACAGTAGGACGTTAGGACTGGTGCAAGGAAGGAATAATAGTCTAGCTTTCTCCCCAACCCTAGCGTTCACAAAGGCACCCACACAAACAAACAGAATGAATGTCTGTGTTTGTTTCTGTATAGAGCCTGGCTGGTTGAGCTAACAGTCAGTCTTTATCATGAGGAAAAGCCAATGCAGTTCCTGGGTTGACATCTGCATAGATCCTTTTCTTCCTCTGCTTTAGAGTTAGTGAAGATTCTTTCAATATTTTGACATTGTGTTGCCTCTCAGTCTTAGTTTATGTTACTATCTAGCCTGTAGAGATATTTCATTAGGAAATGTGTAGCAGCTGCATTGCTGCTGCTAAGTCACTTCAGTCGTGTCCGACTCTGTGGGACCCCATAGATGGCAGCCCACCAGTCTCTGCCATCCCTGGGATTCTCCAGGCAAGAACACTGGAGTGGGTTGCCATTTCCTTCTCCAATGCATGAATTAGGAATTTCCAAATGTCCTTGTAAGTGCTTTTAATGTAGATGCATATAATTAGTTAATATTATAGTTTAATTTTTTAAATGTCTTGATGCTATACACGTACATGGATAATATAGTGCAAACTGTTCTGAAAGTAGCCAGTTTCTGCATTGTCCACATATATTCATTCTGACACATGAAACATCTAACTCCCTGGTACATGCAGACAGTCCCGGTAGGAAAGATCTGAAGATGCCTCCAGTCAACAGCCATGCCACCCCAAAAGCTAGCTGTGTAGCAGGTCACTTCATTTATCATGACCTTCTGGGCCAGATTGACTGGATGCATGTTTCCTGTTAGGACAGAAGTATATGGTAAAGATCTCAAATAAATAAAGAAGCCCATTGTACCACAACAACATGGCTATTTGGATATTTTATGAATTATATGCTTGATAGGTTTCTACAACTGTCTTAGAAAAAATTTCTAGGTTGTTGTTTATGTAGCTTTCTCTATTCTAAACAGCAGCTGAGTTAATTGATCACCATGGTAATTAGCACAGCTGAAGCCCATCTGTCTATAGAATTTAATTGTATTCCAACCATGAAAATGAGAAAGTCTGACAAACAAAAGCTTCAATTAAAAAAAAATAGCAAATAAAAGAGAAATCAGCTCACCTATTTTTCCCAGATAAATTAAATTTAGCAGGTTAGCTACAAGAAGACTTCTTTCTTAGGCCATCTAAATGATGTCAGGCTCAGAGAATCTCTCTCCTTATTATCAGAATGGTTTGGAGGTGTTACTGTCCCCCTGGGCTCTTTCTCTGTTTTGAGAGACGTGAAGCTCCCAGCCCTGTCCTCTATTCCGTTTTCATTTCCATTCCACTTAGGAATATTCTGTTTCGCTCAGCTCATAAAATGTGTTTAACTGCTGGTACGCTTTTGTTTACTCATATGTTGGTAAAGTATGTCAGTGCTGCTTATTCACAGAGCACGAACAGTCTCTCTTTGGAACCCTCCAAAGGACGTGAACCGATCAGAAAAACCACATACCCTGGCTTTCCAAATAAGAGACCCAATTTCAGATGCTGAAAGGAAAAAAGATCAGATCATTGATTTTTCTTTTTCTTTACAAACTGTACGTGAAGTGAAACAGAAAGTTCTTTGGCAACCCTAACTAAATTGTTTTTCAGGCTTATTTTTCTGTATTTCCTTATTTTTCTTCAAAACAACTTAAATTACTATTAATCTTGAACAAAGACATGGTTTGATTTCATGTTCTTACTGTAGTACGTTTCATCTGGAATGTAGAATTGTGGTGGGCCCTTCATGCCTGTGGCTAAGAGACACTAGACCAAATGTTCCAAGGATAACTCATAAATTACTGCTTATACAACATGAAATATACTGACATTAGATTGACATCAAAGAGTGGATCCCCACTGAAATCATGGTTGCTGATATTAAAGTTGAACTCTCAGATTATGTCTTTGTAGAAAAATTTAAATCGAGGAGGATCGTAAACTCCTGAATTTGCAGTAAACCAGCCTGAATAAACAAGCAATGACAATTGCAGGTAGGAGGTATACTTCGTGTTTGTTGGAATGGATATGTAGCCAATTTATCTAGGAGTTAGCATCAGGTCTCTATGTTCTTTTTTATAGTCTTAAGTAGATCGTTTCTTTATGGTATTGAATTCTTCATCTAAAATATCTGAGATCATCCTGGATATAAGATACCTTAATGAAAGAAAAAGAATTTATCTTATAATAAAATAGGCTCTCTGTGAATCACTTCTTACAAACAAGGCTGCAAGCTCTTTTCTTTGAAAATATTAACTCATTCTTCCTGTGACCAAAAAACATCAAAACACAAGCATTTAAAAAAAACTAGTATCAAAAATTTAATCAAGTTATGTTATTCTATCCTTTTATAAAGCAACAGTATTCTATACATTGGGTAGTAGTCACACACACACACTCACAAACTGGGTTGGATACACAGTAAGATAGAAAGCCTTTACTTTCTTTGAAGTAAAGAAACCAGGGCTTATGCTCATTGGATTTGTCACATTCTCTGAATGTCCTTGGACAAAGTATCTATTTCTCTGAGTCTCAATATCCTCATAGAAAATGGGGATGATGGCAATGATCTCTTTTCCATAGGATTTTGGTGTGGGCTTAATGGATAACTTGAATTTGTCCTGTAAATAGAAAAACATTCTACCAAGGTTATCTTTCCCTCAATGAGTAGAAGCAATACTTAACAACCCAGAAAAGTCAAGGAGAATGGAATTTATATATCCTGAAGATGATATGCAGATTAATTTTAACTGCTAAATGACTCGAACTGGGTGCTGTTGTGCTTTTAGAACCATCCCTACTCTCTTCAACTTGCACTCTAGGCTTCCCACGGTAGTAGCAAGAGTCTGTCACTAGCCTGTTTAAAAATCCCAAAAAGTAACCTTTAAGAGTTGAAAATAAATCCATTCAGAGTTCTTTATTTCAACAACTTATTCACTGTCATTTTGAACCAAAGCAGTCTGTGAGCTGTTCTTTCAGGTTAAAGGAAGTAGACAATGAGCATCTGCTTGTAAGGTGCTTACAGAATTATTTAGCAGACAGAACATATGAAAAGACAATCCATTCACCATAATTGAAAGGGTTGCAAATTAAGTCTAGTTAGTAGGCAACCAAATTGTTGAGGTGGATGCCAAGAGTATGCTTTTTCCCATAAATTACAACTTGGAATTATTATTGTGGAAGGTCATGTGTTAGATGGAACAGTAAAGAGAGCTTCATTCCACATACCTTCTTTAAAGGCCTTTTTTAAAAAACCAAACCCTTAATGCAGTTTACAGAGCTAAGCAAATCAACACTCAGGGTGAATGCCCAGAGTCATTTGGACTGAAGAGTAGAACCATGAGGCCATGAGGTTTGCAAACCTAGGTGTCTCCTCAGGACAGTTGATTGCCGCCTTCTAAAAGTTCCCTTGAAGAACCTGCTGTTTGACAGTGGTCATTGGCCCTCTGGCCATGAAACAGCAGATGCAGTCTCTCAGAGCAAATCCTTTTGATGGTGCACCTCAATAGTTAAAAAGAATTAGCAAGAAACTTTTATCACATTCTCCATATGTGTATATATATTTATAAACTATATATAGTACTATATAACTTTATAAAATATTAAAGGGATAGATATTTTAAATTGATCTACTACTTGTTGTCTACACTCACCCATGCATCTTGAAGTGTAAGAACTTTACTTTTGAGACTTTCAGAAAATAATTAAGTCTCTGATGCTTTGAATATACCCAAGGAGCAGGCTTCCTTTCAGGTTGGCATAGGTTAGGAGCAAAACAGGAAGGCAAGAACGCAAAGAAAGCCTAGTCTTAAGAGAGATTGCAGAGAATCACGTATGTAATGCCACTTCATGGGCTGAGACCAACCTCTCCTAAGACAGTGACCAGCAGGTAGAGGTCAGGAGAAGACAATGTGGCAGCCACAGCCCTTAAGTCAGGAGCAACTGGAACACAGCTCTGCCTGTCCTAGTTTTCCCACCTCCTCTACTGACTTTGGGGGCAAAAAGGCAAAGGATACTTGAAAGCTACTATAGAGACTCCATGTGGGAAGTGACAGATAATGAAGATTCAAGAGAAAAGAGAGAGATGAGGAGGGCAGATTCTGAAAGTCTTTACCTTTGCTGCTCAGTGGCTGGGAAAGTTTACCAGTGCTTTAGAGAGAAGCGAGTTCGGTCCCTGGGCTGGGAAGATCCCCTGGAGGAGGACACAGCAACCTACTCCAGTATTCTTGCCTGGAGAATCCCTGGGACAGAGGAGACTGGCAGACTACAGTCCATAGGATAACAAAAAGTCAAACACAACTGAAGCAATTTAGCAGGCTTGCACGCACTGCTGAATAAACAGAAGCTGTGATTTTGTGATGCTTGTCCTTTTGAACATACTGCTGCAGCTCCAGCTCATGGGATTTCGTGGATAAATGCCCCAGATTCTCCATCTTTCTGTGGGGCAATTCTGAAGTATGTTCTTCAGGCTTCCTCAGAGGGTTTGAACTGCAGTGGCCCATGGCAATGATGTGTTCACTAGATTTTCTCCCTTCCTTGTCCGAGTATAACCAATTCTCACTTGTGCCTCCTGGAATACGCTCCCAGATAAAGACTGTCTGCACCCATAATCTTGCCTCAGTGTTAAAGTCCAAGGAGAAACAACCGTAAATTAATATGAGCTGGGGGATTGGTGGTGGTTAAATATTTATCTCTTAAATTCTCTGTGGTTTTATTTCAGCCATTTCTTCCAGATTCTCAAAAAAATCCAAGTACATTTTACAAAAATATAAACACCATGGACTTACACCTTACATCATCGGGTCAAAATCTTGCTTTCTGGATCTGGGTTCAATGTGGACGTGGAGTTGTTACTATTTCTACATGTTCTGTAATGGTGTTATCAATTGTTGCTTAAATTGTCTGATTCAGATTCAGAAGTGCTCTGTCAGTTTTATCTATTTGGTAATTACAGTATATAATAAAATGTAGACAGTTGACGTAAGTCTTAAGGGCATGCACTGCCCATGTACTGAGATTCAATTCCCCACTTTGAGGCTTTTACTTCTGTGCATGCATTTATTTATATTTTAAACAAGAGTCTTAGTGTTGATATCTTGTTGACTCCTGAGAAGCACACCTGGCATTGGTTTGTGGGCTTATTTTTAAGCATCGATCACATTATGATACTTGACCAAGGATGTGTTCCATATTCTACTTGCAAATCCTTGAGATCAGTTCTTCAGTAGAGATTATACAGATTTGATACCTATGTTTGCAAATTGGTAATTTGAATGCACATTTTTGACAGAGGTCTTATGTGTATTTCTCGTTGTTTTGACAATATTAGCAAACATTAGAGACACTGATTAAGTCTCAGTTATTTGTATGCAATCCAGGAGACTTCCTGTGGTTCTTTGAAGAAAATTCACATTCTCTGACCAATTTGTTCTACATTTGAAATATGGATACAATAGCAGCATGATAGGTAATGAATAAAAGTATTGTTTCTTTTGTGTTTGTATCATATTATCATGTTCAAATGTATTTTTAAAGCATATACTTGAAAATATTCTTTTGATTTAGCTATTTTTTTTTCAAGTCCATGTTTTTCTAGTTTTTTTTTCTCTTTTTAAATTTTATTTTATTTAACTTTACAATATTGTATTGGTTTTGAAGGTACATTTGAGATAATATTAACACTTGTCACAAGTTTGTACAATCTTTTTTTCTTAGGTTAGCAATATTTGTATAAAACATGCCTAGTGTGGTAATTTCACTCTGAATATGGCTTTTAGATATAACAGGAAAATCATTTCAAAGAGAATTTCTGCAGTAAATATATAAGTTGTAATAGGCATTTAGCCAACATATAAAATTTTATTTGAATGTCCATAGTGGCTATACTCATTTGTTGTTGAAAAAGAAATGCTAAGCATCTGTTTAGCACATCTCTAGATCATTTTATATAATCTCTGGTCTATGGCTACATAATGTGTTTCAAGGAAAAGATATGTAACATTTCTTAACAGTGAATTGTCTTTATATAATATTAAGACTAGACATTAGGAGAAATTTTGAAATTTACCAAGAATGAATCAGTAGTGTGCTTTTTTGTTTTTAAAAAAACAGAGCTATTGATTAAAGAATAGTGTCATCTTTTTCCCCTTGTACTCAAATTCAACACTTCTTAAATATTCCCCAAGAGGTAGGGGCATTTCTAGAATGATTATATATCTATCTTAGGTGAGTTGAGTGAGATGAAAGAAACTTTGCTTAATTGAAAAAGGATGATTGGATATGTTGAGATCAAGAGCTTCCTGAAAAGACAGGATTCTGTTTGAAATGCATTAGAACAAAGAAGTTTGTAGTTCAGAAAGATGTAAATAAAACACTGCTCCGAAGACATTTTTGTTGCTTACTTGCAGCTGTTATTTACTTGAGATTTTGGTTATTTAAGTATACTTTATTCCAGAAGATATTCAAGATCATAGTTGTGGCAGATTTTTAATTATATACAAAGCTATACTAAGTGGAACATTTCACCCTGGGGAACACCCCAGAATGGCTGAAGCCACTTTATTAAGTGAGCTGCTGCAGTTTGCTCTGGTTGCTAAATCAAAGGTTTTATTTATTTACTTATGTTTTATTCCTTTGGGCAATAGTTGCTCCATAGTTTTCATTTTTGACTAACTGGATGTACAAACAAATAAACCTTTGAAGAAATAAAAAAAGTTTTTACATTTTTATATAGTTATTACCCAAATAGTATTGAATAGTATACAGGAAACTTTAACAACAAAAATGGCCTGTAAATTCAGTGTGTGTGTACATACCTAAATTTACCTAAATACTTGATAAGGTTCAGATATATACACTACATTTTAACTTAACATTATAAAAACAAAAACCTAGACAAAATATTGTTTCACATTTTTAAAAATCTTAAGGTCATATTTTTCTTTACTTGTGGAGTAGTCGGAGCCATCTGTTTTGGAAATTGACTTAGGAAATTGGAGGGGTAAAATCTATTTCGTTCTCAGTGCTACAGAAAGTATATGTTATTATAATATCACACTCTAAACAATAATTATGAAAGCAATTTCTATAAGCAGTCCTGTTTTTCAGTCTATTCGAAGAAGCTACATAAATTAATGCAGTTGTCTCTCTCAGCTATTGAGTCCAGCTATCCATTTTGGACATGGCATCCATTAAGTTAGAACTTGAAAGAAAAATACAAAGAACAGTAGTAAGTCAGCTGAATCTTATTTAGAGTGGCTGTTTTAAGGAAGCAAACTGAAGATGACTGTAACTTTATATATGTCTATTATTAGCTGAAATTTTTTCTTCAGTAAGTGGTTGAGGTCTGTTTATTTCAGTTCAAAACATTCTTCTTTCATTAACAGATTTCTGGCCTTTGTGCATTACATTCTGTTTTTGTTCCTTGCTATATTCACCGGGGAAGAAAATAAGGAAGAATGGTCCTTCCTTGTATCAGAGCCCTGACAGGGATCCTCAGAACTTGTGAAATCAGAAGTTTTTAGAATCTGTTGAATGAGCTACTCATAAACAGAGTCATTAATACCTTTTCTACTCACACTGTGAGTATACCCTTTCCAACACTGTTCATCTCGGCAGCCCTCCTCCACCTTGACTCTTAAAAGTTTCCCTCTGTATAGACATTAAATAGCTATTTGCAGAATAATCTGTGTAATAACTGTCCCAAAACTCAGCAACTTAAAACAAAAATTATTTATTTTCATTTGTGTGTCTGGGATCAGATGTATCTTGACATACAGAGACTAAGCTTGTATGGTGTTTACCCCCTAAGCCTCTCTGCAGAATAATCTGTGTAATAACTGTCCCAAAACTCAGCAACTTAAAACAAAAATTATTTATTTTCGTTCGTGTGTCTGGGGTCAGATGTATCTTGACATACATAGACTAAGCTTGTATGGTGTTTACCCCTCTCAGCCTTGGTAGCCTAACAGGCTACCAGGTACATGTGTTTCTTCAGGAAGTAGCAGAAGCAGAGATGGCTGAATAGAAATAAAGTCAAAAGTGAAAGTGAAGTCGTGTCCAGTAGACTCCCCCATCCATGGAATTTTCCAGGCAAGAGTACTGGAGTGGGTTGTCATTTCCTTCTCCAGGAGATCTTCCCCACCCAGGGATCGAACCTGGGTCTCCTGCATTGCAAGCAGATGCTTTTACCATCTGAGCCACAAGAGAAGCCCCCAAACAGAAACAAAGGATGACTCCTAAGGCCTAGTTCAGAATCAGCACACCAGCATGTCTTCCTGAATTCTACCATCTCAGTCAAGTCATATTCCCAAATGTAGTATAAATGGGACAGTAAAATGAAGCAGTTGACTGAAGAGCAGGGATCCCCACCCAGTTGGTCCTTAACCTGTTAGGAAGCAGGCCGCACAGCAGGAAGTCAGTGGCAGGCTAGTGAGTGAATGTTCACCAGTTGCTTCCATCACTCACATTACCTGCTGAACACACCCCCCACCCCCCACTTCCATCTGTAGAAAAAGTGTCTTCCATGAAACCAGTCCCTGGTGCCAAAGGGCTGGGACTGTTGCAGAGCACTCCAAGTAATTTAGGCTAGTGATTCTATACGTCAGACTTCAGAGAATCAATCTAGTTTTAGGTTTCCCTGGACCAGTGCAGCTCAAATGTGATCCACGGACCTGCTGCCATTCCAGGAAACCTTTGTTCATAGTTTATGCTTGGTGTAGATTAACTGTGGCCCTGAGTGCATTGTTTAGTTTGGTAAAATTGTTCTTTTAAATAGCAAGACATTTTTGACAAAGGAAGCAGTATGTTGATTTTCAACCAAGTTCAGGCTCCTCATCACATAGCAGACAAGCACTCTGAATAGCCTTGCTTGTAATTGTTTAGAAAAATGAATCCCTTAATCTAAGATTTTGATTCTTCCACTAATTATAGATCCAGAACTGAAGTTAAAACATAATGAATTCAACACCTATATATTGGCATTGATGGTCGTATCTTTTTTAAACTATTCCATTAATAATACAAATGCATGCATGAAATAATATAATATTAGGATAGATATGAAACTTGACAGTTATGTGAAGGCATAAGAAAAAGTGAGTTTAAAATATGACCATATCCTAAGCTCTTAAAATATAGTCATTTTTCTAGATCTAAATCGAAAAATATGCTTTCAATTGCCTTTTCAACATATTCTAGAAACATTTATTGTGTTTCCTGATTTTGTATAAGGTACCTATCAGAATACAGCTGTGATATAATAAAATGTGAAGTGAAAGTCGCTCAGTCATGTCTGACTCTTTGTGACCCCATGGACTATACAATCCATGGAATTCTCCAGGCCAGAGCCACTCCCTTCTCCAGGGGATCTCCCCAACCCAGGGGTTGAACCCAAGTCTCCCACATTGCAGGCAGATTCTTTACTTATATACTTTGTCATAGATATGATCTCATTCATATTATTGAAATATTTTTCCATTCTTTAATTTTAATTTAGGAGCTATCAGTAAATCATTTGTAATATCCCTGGGAGGTTAAATGGATAAAGTAAGTTCATACTTTATGAGGTTTATATTTTCAGTGTTATATCAACAGTCACAGTTATCTCAGACTTATTAGGAAAAAAATTAATGAAATAGTTCTGGGGCTTAACATTCCTAAAAATTGTGTCAAAAAAAAGTCAGATTTAAAATATTAAGTGTATATCTCCATCTCTACATTTTATTACATATGTTACTTCTTCTCTTTGAAGTAATAAATTGGACTGTGCTTCACCACCCTCCAAATTCCTAAAATGTTTGATGCCTAGAAATCATTGTTTGTTTACTTCTTGATGTTATTACTCTGTGTGTCAGTTTAACTAAGTGGTTTTTCTTTCATTTCTGGTTTAGATTTCATAAAGCATTGCTGTATGTCTTTTAGCTTATTAGTTTGCTTGTTTGTGGTCCTTGGAATCCTGTAGACAATGGCCTACTATTTCCAGACTAAGAAACTGTCACTTTAGATTAGGTAATCTCCTCAAGGCACACAGCTAGAAGGTAGTACAGAACACTCCCTTCAAACACATTTATTGAAAGCTCATTCACTTTATCCCTTTAACAGTTAAGTTCAGTCACTCAGTTGTGTCTGACTCTTTGCGACCCCATGGACTGCAGCATGCCAGGCCTCCCTGTCCATCACCAACTCCCAGAGTTTACCCAAACTCATGTCCTTTGAGTCAGTGATACCATCTAACCATCTCATCCACTGTCATACCCTTCTCCTTCTGCCTTCAATCTTTCCCAGCATTAGGGTCTTTTCCAGTGAGTCAGCTCTTAGTATCACATGGCCAAAGTATAAGAGTTTCAGCTTCAACATCAGTCCTTCCAATGAACATTCAGGACTGATCTCCTTTAGAATGGCCTGGTTGGATCTCCTGGCACATAGAGGTGGCAAATATAACATGTGTATGATCATTTATCCCTCTTTCATACTCAGGGTTCAGTTCAGTTTACTCACTGAGTCGTGTCTGACTCTTTGTGACCCCATGAATTGCAGCACCCCAGGCCTCCCTGTCCATCACCAACTCCTGGAGTTCACCCAAACTCATGTTCATCGAATCGGTGATGACATCCAGCCATCTCTGTCATCCCCTTCTCCTCCTGCCCCCAAACCCTCCCAGCATCAGAGTCTTTTCCAGTGAGTCAACTATTCACATGAGGTGGCCAAAGTATTGGAGTTTCAGCTTTAGCATCAGTCCTTCCAAAGAACAAGCAGGACTGATTTCCTTTAGAATGGACTGGTTGGATCTCCTTGCAGTCCAAGGGACTCTCAAGAGTCTTCTCCAACACCACAGTTCAAAAGCATCAATTCTTTCGTGCTCAGCTTTCTTCACAGTCCAACTCTCACATCCATACATGACCACTGGAAAAACCATAGCCTTGACTAGATGGATCTTTGTTGGCAAAGTAATGTCTCTGCTTTTGAATATGCTATCTAGGTTGGTCATAACTTTCCTTCCAAGGAGCAAGTGTCTTTTAATTTCATGGCTGCAGTCACCATCTGCAGTGATTTGGAGCCCAGAAAAATAAAGTCTGACACTGTTTCCACTGTTTCCCCATCTATTTGCCATGAAGTGATGGGACCATTTGCCATGATCTTCGTTTTCTGAATGTTGAGCTTTAAGCCAACTTTTTCCACTCTCCTCTTTCACTTTCATCAAGAGACTCTTTACTTCCTCTTAGCATTCTGCCATAAGGGTGGTGTCATCTGCATATCTGAGGTTATTGATATTTCTCCTGGCAATCTTGATTCCAGCTTGTGCTTCTTTCAGCCCAGCATTTTTCATGATGTACTCTGCATAGAAGTTAAATAAGCAGGGTGACAATATACAGCCTTGACATACTCCTTTTCCTATTTGGAACCAGTCTGTTGTTCCATGCCCAGTTCTAACTACTATTGCTTCCTGACCTGCATAGAGGTTTCTCAAGAGGCAAGTCAGGTGGTTTAATATGCCCATCTCTTTCAGAATTGTCCACAGTTTATTGTGATGCACACAGTCAAAGGCTTTGGCATAGTCAACAAAGCAGAAATAGATGTTTTTCTGGAACTCTCTTGCTTTTTCCATGATCCAGCTGATGTTGGCAATTTGATTTCTGGTTCCTCTGCCTTTTCTAAAACCAGCTTGAACATCTGGAAGTTCACAGTTCACGTATTGCAGAAGCCTGGCTTGGAGAATTTTGAGCATTACTTTACTAGCTTGTGAGATGAGTGCAATTGTGCGGTAGTTTGAGCATTCTTTGGCATTGCCTTTCTTTCAGATTGGAATGAAAACTGACCCTTTCCAGTCCTGTGGCCACTGCTGCGTTTTCCAAATTTGCTGGCATATTGAATGCAGCACTTTCACAGCATCATCTTTCAGGATTTGAAATAGCTTAACTGGAATTCCATCACCTCGACTAGCTTTGTTTGTAATGATGCTTTCTAGGACCCACTTGACTTCACATTCCAGGATGTCTGGCTCTAGGTGAGCAGTCACACCATCGTGATTATCTTGGTCGTGAAGATCTTTTTTGTACAGTTCTTCTGTGTATTCTTGCCATCTCTTCTTAATATCTTCTGCTTCTGTTAGGTCCATAACATTTCTGTCCTTTAACGAGCCCATCTCTGCAAATAATATTCCTTGGTGTCTCTAATTTTCTTGAAGAGATCTCTAGTCTTTCCCATTCTGTGGTTTTCCTCTATTTCTTTGCATTCATCACTGCGGAAGGCTTTCTTATCTCTCCTTGCTCTTCTTTGGAACTCTGCATTCAAATGCTTATATCTTTCCTGTTCTCCTTTGCTTTTGGCTTCTCTTCTTTTCACAGCTATTTGTAAGGACTCCCCAAACAGCCATTTTGCTTTTTTGCATTTCTTTTCCATGGGGATGTTCTTGATCCCTGTCTGCTGTACAGTGTCACAAACCTCAGTCCATAGTTCATCAGGCACTCTATCTATCAGATCTAGTCCCTTAAATCTATTTCTCACTTCAACTGTATAATCATAAGGAATTTGATTTAGGTCATACCTGAATGGTCTAGTGGTTTTCCCTACTTTCTTCAATTTAAGTCTGAATTTGGCAATAAGGAGTTCATGGTCTGAGCCACAGTCAGCTCCCAGTCTTGTTTTGGTTGACTGTATACAGCTTCTCCATCTTTGGCTGCAAAGAATATAATCAATCTAATTTCAGTGTTGACCATCTGGTGATGTCCATGTGTAGAGTCTTCTCTTGTGTTGTTGGAACACCAGTGTGTTCTCTTGGCTAAACTCTATTAGCCTTTGCCCTGCTTCATTCTGTATTCGAAGGCCAAATTTGCCTGTTACCCCAGGTGTTTCTTGACTTCCTACTTTTGCATTCCAGTCCCCTATAATGAAAAGGACATCTTTTTTGGGTGTTAGTTCTAGAAGGTCTTGAAGGCCTTCATAGAATCATTCAACTTCAGCTTCTTCAGCATTACTGGTTGGGGCATAGACTTGGATTACCGTGATATTGAATGGTTTGCCTTGGAAACAAACAGAGATCATTCTGTCATTTTTGAGATTGTATCTAAGTACTGCATTTTGTACTCTTGTTGACCATGATGGCTACTCCATTCCTCTAAAGGATTCCTGCCCACAGTAGTAGATATAATGGTCATCTGAGTTAAATTCAGCCATTCCAGTCCATTTTAGTTCGCTGACTCCTAGAATGTCGACGTTCACTCTTGCCATCTCCTGTTTGACTGCTTCCAATTTGCCTTGATTTATGGACCTGACATTCCAGGTTCCTATGCAATATTGCTCTTTACAACATTGGACCTTGCTTCTATCACCAGTCACATCCACAACTGGGTATTGTTCTTGCTTTACTCAGCGTAGGTGCTAGTAATTATATATAGTAGTCTTTCCCCTAGAGCATACCTGCAGTCATAGAAACCTCAAAGCTCATAAGGAAAAGACTTAAAAGTGTTTTGGAGTTGGCATTCAAGATTAAATATATTTGATTTCCATCTCTATATCTTACTTTGTTAGGATTTATGTCTTTTGTGTTTGTGTCCTATAATATCTACTATTGTACTTTTCACAGAATAATAAAGATTAAATAACTATGCTGGAAGAAAAGCTATGACATACCTACACAGCATATTTAAAGGCAGAGACATAAGTTTGCCAACAAAGGTCCGTCTAGTCAAAGCTGTGGTTTTTCTAGTAGTCATGTATGGATGTGAGAGTTGGACTATAAAGAAAGCTGAGCACCAAAGAATTGATGCTTTTGAACTGTGGTGTTGGAGAAGACTCTTGAGAGTCTCTTGGATTGCAAGGAGATCCAACCAGTCCATCCTAAAGGAAATCAGTCCTGAATATTCATTGGAAGAATTGATGCTGAAGCTGAAACTCTATTAGTTTGGCCACTGATGCAAATAACTGACTCATTGGAAAAGACCCTGGTGCTGGTACAGATTGAAGGGGGAGGAGAAGGGAATAACAGAGGATGAGATGGTTGGATGGCATCACCGACTTGATGGACATGAGTTTGAGTAAGCCCCAGGTGTTGGTGATGGACAGGGAAGCCTGGCATGCTGCAGTTCATGGGGTTGCAAAGAGTCAGACCCAACTGAGTGACTGAACTGAACTAAATAATTTATGGTTAAATGGGTATAAGTCAGAATGTGGTAGGACTTGATTTACTGTAAGGAAGAATCTTTTCTTGTATTATCATTGAATAATTTATTTCTAGATATTACTCGACCTCATCTTGTGCCAAGCAGTGTGATATGCATTTGAGACTCAAGGATTAATTCATTCATTGGGGTCTGAAATGGAGACAGAAAAGGACATCCCATAGCAGACAGGATGTCTGTGCAATGACGGGTTATAAACCTTTCTGGATGTAGCTCACCACTGGGGAGTTGGGGCTGCCTGGGCACCTGCTGGATTGCTATTCACAAAGAAAAGGGTATCACGAGTGACTGGACCCCAAAAATACATCTTAGTTTACAGAAGTAGACTAGCAGGTGTACATGTCATAGCTTTGACTTCAGGGTTTGAAATTCTGGTTTCAAAATTGCAAATGAATGTACTCAGTCATCAGATGGATTAACTGCTTGTCTTCTCTTGTACTGCTTCCTCATATGTAAATGTGCATAAATATCTTGCTGCAAGAATACTCAGTGCCATTCATTCAAAAAATATTAATTGAAAGCCTCCTATTAGCTCCCATTATGTCCTGATATAGCAACAAATAAGACGCAGTCATTATTTTCCGGAAGCTTTCACTCTGGGAAATGGAGGACAGGAAACAAATGAGTATTTTAGGCAAAGGCAGTAAGGCAGCACATGCTGGGTTTTGTCACAATGCTTGACCCAAGAAATTCTATTTCCCTTCCCCCATTCCCACCCACCATATCATCATGAGGCACTCTATGCATTTTTTAAAATCTAAAAGCCTCTCTATTCCATAATTGCTAGTGAGAACAGCAGTTCACTGTAGCTTTCAAATCTTTCTGGAGCTATAAATGCTGGTGATGCACCTATACCAAATGGCCCACCAGCAGATGCCAAGGATCCTGTCTGTAACACCCATAACAATTAAATATTTTGTACTTACTTTCTGTAAGACTCTCATGAGTAGCTCTATAAGACTTCAGCTCTTCTTCGCCAAAGTTAGTATCCTGATAAATATAATAAGATAAAGATGTAGGCAATGTTAGCTGAATAAGTCTTTGTAAGACATATGTCAGTCACCCCCTCAAAAAAAAAAAAAAAATCCTGCAGGTGAGAGAAAAGATCAAAGCTTCTGAACTTCAGTTATTGTTTATTGAATACTTAGGTGATTAAGCAGTTGGGGTTTATGAAAATTCCTAATTTTAGGTGAGGGGTTGGACAGGACAGCGATGAAGGCTATGCTGAGTGCTAGACTAGAAACTTGAACTGAGAAAGTATTAATAGGAGATGAAGGCTAATATTTGGCTACATGGACCGAGACAGTTTCCAGTGAATAAAGTCAATCTTCTTTCCTATCTGATGTCCCTCGCATTTGTTTCCATATACTGAATAATAAAATAGATAGGAAAAACACCCAAGGAATGTTAACAGATTGTTTTAAGGTGACAGAGATTGCTGAGGGCTGAAAATGTCAGAGATTCCCTTACAAAATTTAGTTTAATATGACCTACATTCTTGGGTGGAATTACATGCTGTGTGTGGAAGGAAAGGTTTTTCTACAAGCATCCCTTCCCAGCAAACAGATTATAAACAACACTTTTCAGAGCAGGAACTGTGTGATAGTAATTTCTTCATTCCAACAGTGGTTCTGATTCCCTGTCTGCATTGAAGTAGCATGTGCTCAGGAAGTGTTGGTTGAATGTATATTACCAATGGCCTTGTATACCTTGATAAAAACACAGACAAGCGTACTAATTCTTAAATCATTGACATTAGTGGCCACTCCAGCTGCTTTCCTGCCCCCTTTTGGTTACTCACTGAACCATGATGGGTGGACATGGGCTTCAGGGGAGGGAGGCTTAGCTGCTCCCCGGGCTTCTGTGGTGTCTCAGAGGGTAAAGAATCTGCCTGCAATGCAGGAGACCTGAATTCAATCCCTGGGTCAGGAAGCTCCCCTGGGGAAGGAAATGGCAACCCACTCCAGTATTCTGGCCTGGATAATCCCATGGACAGAGGAGCCTGGTGGCCTACAGTCCATGGGGGTCACAAAAGAGTTCAACACACTGAGCAACTAACACTGTCTCTGTCAGCCGCCTTCAGCCCAGGGAGTGTGTTGTGTGCATGTGAGCCAGTCATGGTAACTCCACTGCGAATGGAGTAGGCCTGAGAATGTGCCCAGTGAGACGGAGGGAAGGAGGAAATGCCAGCTTGGGGGTGGGCATCAGGGTTCCAGAAAGGCTTCTGGTTTCTTAAAAAGAGGTGCCCATGGAGAGAAGTCCCCACTATGGCCTCTGAATCCCACCCTGTGAGGAGGAGATAGCTGGCTGAGAATGTTTTGAGAACAGACGACACACTGTGGATGGCACTGCAGAAAAGTAGATGCCCATGACTACATTGCCAGAAAAAGCAATGGCACCCCACTCCAGTACTCTTGCCTGGAAAATCCCATAGACGGAGGAGCCTGGTAGGCTGCAGTCCATGGGGTCTCAAAGAGTCGACACGACTGAGCGACTTCACTTTCACTTTTCACTTTCATGCATTGGAGAAGGAAATGGCAACCCACTCCAGTGTTCTTGCCTGGAGAATCCCAGGGACTGGGGAGCCTGGTGGTCTGCCATCTATGGGGTCGCACAGAGTTGGACACGGCTGAACTGACTTAGCAGCAGCAGCAGCAGCGTGACTATATTGCAGAACCTTGAATTGATCAACCCTATATATATATTCTAACTCTTCATTGCCTTTGTGACAGGATACAGTTTCTTTTTTCTTACCTTTTTAAAGGTGTTTTATGTTTTATTGGAATATGATCGCTTTACATGTTGTATGAGTTTCTGCTCTACAATGTCAAGATCAGCCAGATGTATCATATATGTCCTCTCTCCTGAGCCTCCCCTGAACCCACCATTCCACCCTTCTAGGTCATCACAGAGCATGAGTGTGTTCTCTGTGATATACGGAGCTTCCCATTAGCCATTTTACACATGGTGATGTGTATATATCAACGCTACTTCCTCAGTTAATCCTCCATCTATTAACACATATATATGAAATCTGTAAAAGTGGTCCTGATGAACCTGTTTGCAGGGCAGGAACAGAGATGCAGACATAGAGAATGAACTTGTCAGTGCAGAGGGGGAATGACACTTTATTAAGTCATTTTTCAGTGTGGTCATCTGTTACTTGCAGCCTAGATTAGCCTGTAAGATCAGTGGATTAATTAAACATATGGTACTGTGGTACAAATGAAGTAAAAGATCCATCTCCCTGTGTGCAGAATCTCAGAAGGACTTATTCAGCAAATATTTCTTCAGAGCTTACTGGTTTTCACAAACTGATAAATGAAGAGATAAATTGATTCTACTGAGGTTTTGGACTCTAGCACAAACATGAAATGGATAGTAAAAAACCAATTAGTATCCACTGTATTTTCCATGCAAATTCTTTATATGCATGAAAGGTTTGTCTTTGAGACTCTTTTTTAAGCCAAAAGTGAAAAATAGAAATAGCTAAATTGGATCATCACACAGAACTCTCACATGACATTGGAATTTTATGAAACATGGCATCCTCATGGTTTAATGAATACTATTACTCTGATACTTTTAAATTTATTCAGTTTTTGCACTTCCCAAACCCTATTTTATTTATATATATGTCCAGTGTAGAGAATTTAGAAAAATCGTGCTTTTGAATATGCTATTTAATTTAAGGAAAATGTTAAATAGATAATTATCCTATGTGAACAGGTGTTTTAAAATGCTGTTTCTTTATATTCTAGATGCAAAGGCATTGCTGTCTTTACTTCTCTTTTTTATCCTACAGTAGCAAAAGAGATGACCTGTAGTTCTTCCTTCCTCTGAAATTGTTTTTTTTCTAACTTAAAATGCAGATTTGTTCACACCTGAGACCCTTTGAGAATAAAAAAAATCTGCATTTCTTTTTCAAGCAGTATCCTGTCAATCTAAGAAGAAAACAGAAGCTCAATTCAGTCACTGGCTTCTCATAGCATGGCATTTGTAACAGTCTCAAAGAAGAATAGTAACTTTAGCTCAATTTAAAGGTTAGCATTTTATTGTGTATGTTTCAGGATAAAAACTAGTAAGATTTCAAAACACTTATTCATGGTTTATGATTAAAAAATATAAAATAACAGTTCAGAGCAACAGATAGACTGGCAAGAAAGACTTGAGATGAGGTGAGCAGAACATTCTATCTTTTCTTTTGCAAAAACAGTAGTAACAGAAGAACCTAGAACTTGCTTTCCCTGCCTAGTGACATCATACTTAGTGTGAAAACATTACACAGAGGGTTCTACTGTCTGAACAGCCACTTTTGAGCTCCATCTATCATTCGTTAAGATCTCAGCCAGTGCTTGTAGAATGGTGGACCACTGTGAGCCTTGACCCAGAAAATAACTTCAGATTTCTTTTCCTCTTCATGTAAGAGATTAGCTGATTATTATTAATATGTGGGTTAGGGAAGCCAGAGAAGTCAGGGTTCCCTGGGAAGCCAGACAGATGCTGGTATACCATTCCTTATTTGCCATATCAACTCAGTTCAGTTTCACATTCGTGTCCAACTCTTTGAGGTCTCATGGACTGCAGCACGTCAGGCTTCCCTCTCCACCACCAACTCCTGGAGCTTGCTTAAACTCTAGTTTGAGTAAACTCTGGGAGTTGGTGATGAACAGGGAGGCCTGGCGTGCTGCAGTCCATGGGGTCGCAAAGAGTCAGACATGATTGAGCCACTGAACTGAACTGAATTGAGTCAGTAATGCCATCCAACCATCTTATCCTCTACTGTGCCCTTCTCCTCCCACCTTCAATCTTTCCCAGCATCAGGGTCCTTTCTAATGAAAGGTTCTTTGCATCAGGTGGCCAAAATATTGGAGTTTCAGCTTTAGTATCAGTCCTTCCAATGAATAATCAGGATTGATTTCCTCTAGAATTGACTGGCTTGATCTCCTTGCTGTCGAAAGGACTTTCAAGAGTCTTCTTCAACACCACCGTTCAAAAGTATCAATTCTTCAGCACTCAGGCTTCTTTATGGTCCAACTCTCACATCCATCCATGACTACTCGAAAAACCATAGCTTTAACTACACAGACCTTTGTTGGCGTAGTACTGTCTCTTCTTTTTAATATGCTATGTAGGTTGGTCATAGCTTTTCTTCCAAGGAGCAAGCGTCTTTTAATTTCATGGCTGCAGTCACCATCTGCAGTGATTTTGGAGCCCAAGAAAATTAAGTCTGTCACTGTTTGCCATATAATCTAGTTTTCTAGCATAAATTAGATGTGAACTCTGACAATGCCTATTTGGGTTCACAGATAGATTTATACAAACGCAATTGCATCATTCTCAATATTCATTAGATACAAGCATGGATTGTTTTTTATTAAAAGCCACACTTTTCCTTCTATTTCATCTAAAAAAAGATTCTAGATTATGACAGGAGTGGTCTGACAAGAAAACAAGCTCAAATTATATTGACATATACTGTATAAGCCAAAATATATTGCCATCTTTTTTACTGAGAAATAGTTGATGTATAACATTATATTAGTTTCAGGTCTACAACACAATGATTTGATATTTGTATATACTGCAAAATGATCACTACCATGTCTCGTTAACATCCATCACCACACATAGTTACAATTTTTTTGTGTGGTGAGCACTTTTAACACCAACTTTCTTAGAAACTTCCAAATGTACAAGTATTATTAATTATAGACATCATGTTATACATTATTATTTTATAACTGGAAGTGTGTACTTTTTCACTACTTTTACAGATTTTTACACGTATTTTTAATGGTGGGAAACAGTATCTTGTGAAGTGTTATCTATCAGCTCATACAATGTCTTTTTTTTTTTTTTTCATTTTCTAACAGTTTTATTGAAATATAACTTATACACCATAACATTCACCCTTTTAAATTATACAATTCTGTACTTTTAATATTTTGACCTAGTGGTGTGATGATTATCATAATCCAATTTAAGAACAGTTTTATTGTCCCAACATAAAAGATTTTTTTATATTGTTCTTTTTTTTTTCTCTAATTTTAGTTTATTTTTAAACTTTACATAATTGTATTAGTTTTGCCAAATATCAAAATGAATCCGCCACAGGTATACATGTGCTCCCCTTTATTCATTTCAGTCCAGTTCAGTTCAGTCGCTCAGTCATGTCCAACTCTGTGACCCCATGAATCGCACCACGCCAGGCCTCCCTGTCCATCACCAACTCCCGGAGTTCACTCAGACTCACGTCCATCGAGTGAGTCAGTGATGCCATCCAGCCATCTATTCCTCTGTCGTCCTTCAGAATGGACTGGTTGGATCCCCTTGCAGTCCAAGGGACTCTCAAGGGTCTTCTCCAACACCACAGTTCAAAAGCATCAATTCTTTGGCACTCAGCCTTCTTCACAGTCCAACTCTCACATCCATACATGACCACAGGAAAAACCATAGCCTTGACTAGATGGACCTTTGTTGGCAAAGTAATGTCTCTGCTTTTGAATATGCTATCTAGGTTGGTCATAACTTTCCTTCCAAGGAGCAAGCGTCTTTTAATTTCGCAGCTGCAATCACCATCTGCTAAATGTTATGGATGGTGGCTCAGATGGTTAAAAAATCTGCCTACAAGGCAGGACCCCTGGGGTTTGATCCCTGGGTTGGGAAGATCCCCTGAACAAGGGAATGGCAATCCACTCTATATTCTTGCCTGGGGAATTTCATGGAGAGAGGAACCTGGTGGGCTAAGTCAGTGGGTTCACAAAGGGTCAGACTGAGCAACTAACACTTCCAAATGTTAGGGACTGTGCATGGTGCTAGCACCAAAGAGAAGCTTGCCTATGGTGGTGACCAGCACCAGAACAGCTGGATGTATAAAGGGTTGACATGAGAAAAAGATCCCATGAATATTAACCTCATTTGTTCATTTCTTCTCTCTTGATCTAAATAACTGATTCAGATCAGATCAGATCAGGTCTCACTCACTTGTGTCCGACTCTGCGACCCCATGAATCATAGCATGCCAGGCCTCCCTGTCCATCCCCAACTCCCAAAGTTCACTCAGACTCACGTCCATCGAGTCAGTGATGCCATCCAGCCATCTCATCCTGTCGTCCCCTTCTCCTCTTGCCCCCAATCCCTCCCGGCATCAGAGTCTTTTCCAATGAGTCAACTCTTTGCATGAGGTGGCCAGAGTACTGACTTTCAGCTTTAGCATCATTCCTTCCAAAGAAATCCCAGGGCTGATCTCCTTCAGAATGGACTGGTTGGATCTCCTTGCAGTCCAAGGGACTCTCAAGAGTCTTCTCCAACACCACAGTTCAAAAGCATCAATTCTTCGGCACTCAGCCTTCTTCACAGTCCAACTCTCACATCCATACATGACCACAGGAAAAACCATAGCCTTGACTAGATGGACCTTTGTTGGCAAAGTAATGTCTCTGCTTTTGAATATGCTATCTAGGTTGGTCATAACTTTCCTTCCAAGGAGTAAGTGTCTTTTAATTTCATGGCTGCAGTCACCATCTGCAGTGATTTTGGAGCCCCCAAAAATAAAGTCTGACACTGTTTCCACTGTTTCGCCATCTATTTCCCATGAAGTGGTGGGACCAGATGCCATGATCTTTGTTTTCTGAATGTCGAGCTTTAAGCCAACTTTTTCACTCTCCACTTTCACTTTCATCAAGAGGCTTTTTATTTCCTCTTCACTTTCTGCCATAAGGGTGGTGTCATCTGCATATCTGAGGTTATTGATATTTCTCCAATCTTGATTCCAGCTTGTGTTTCTTCCAGTCCAGCGTTTCTCATGATGTACTCTGCATATAAGTTAAATAAACAGGGTGGCAATATACAGCCTTGACGAACTCCTTTTCCTATTTGGAACCAGTCTGTTGTTCCATGTCCAGTTCTAACTGTTGCTTCCTGACCTGCATACAGATTTCTCAAGAGGCAGATCAGGTGGTCTGCTATTCCCATCTCTTTCAGAATTTTCCACAGTTGATTGTGATCCACACAAAGGCTTTGGCATCATCAATAAGGCAGAAATAGATGTTTTTCTGGAACTCTCTTGCTTTTTCCATTATCCAGCTGATGTTGACAATTTGATCTCTGGTTCCTCTGCCTTTTCAAAAACCAGCTTAAACATCAGGAAGTTCACAGTCCACATATTGCTGAAGCCTGGCTTGGAGAATTTTGAGCATTACTTTATTAGTGTGTGAGATGAGTGCAATTGTGTGGTAGTTTGAGCATTCTTTGGCATTGCCTTTCTTTGGGATTGGAATGAAAATTGACCTTTTCCAGTCCTGTGGCCACTGCTGAGTTTTCCAAATTTGCTGGCATATTGAGTGCAACACTTTCACACCATCATCTTTCAGGATTTGGAATAGCTCAACTGGAATTCCATCACCTCCACTAGCTTTGTTCATAGTGATGCTTTCTAAGGCCTACTTGACTTCACATTCCAGGATGTCCTGCTCTAGGTCAGTGATCACACCATCGTGATTATCTGGGTCGTGAAGATCTTTTTGTACAGTTCTTCTGTGTATTCTTGCCATCTCTTCTTAATATATTCTGCTTCTGTTAGGTCCATACCATTTCTGTCCTTTATTGAGCCCATTTTTGCATTAAATATTCCCTTGGTGTCTCTAATTTTCTTGAAGAGATCTCTAGTCTTTCCCATTCTGTTGTTTTCCTCTATTTCTTTGCATTGATCACTGAAGAAGGCTTTCTTATCTCTTCTTGCTATTCTTTGGAACTCTGCATTCAGATGTTTATATCTTTCCTTTTCTCCTTTCCTTTTCACTTCTCTTTTTTTCACAGCTATTTGTAAGGCCTCCCCAGACAGCCATTTTGCTTTTTTGCATTTCTTTTCCATGGGGATGTTCTTGGTCCCTGTCTCCTGTACAATGTCACGAACCTCAGTCCATAGTTCAGCAGGCACTCTATCAGATTAGGCCCTTAAATCTGTTTCTCACTTCCACTGTATAATCATAAGGAATTCGATTTGGTTTTCCCTACTTTCTTCAATTTAAGTCTGAATTTGGCAATAAGGAGTTCATGGTGTGATTAGATAAACCTGATTGTCTACTATTAAAGTTACAGTAGGTGATACAAGTAAGTCATGATGTCATAAATAAAGAATAAAATAAAATTTATCTCTGCTACAAATAAGCAAGTAACTTCCTGTTTTGGAAGAAGTGGTAGTAATGAAGATAAATACATAAGGTTCCCTTGACTTTTAAAGACTAATAAACATTAAGTGTTTATGTAATATTGTTGCTGTTTGGAGGCTAAGTCATGTTCAATTCTTTGCGACCTCAGGAATCGCAGCACACAAGGCTTCCCTGTCCTTCACTATCTCTCTGAGTTTGCTGAAACTCATGTCCTTTGAGTCAGTGATACCACCCAAACATCTAATCCTGTTGCCCGCTTCTCCTCCTTCCCTCAATCTTTCCCTGCATCAGGGTCTTTTCCAGTGAGATAGTTCTTCACATCAGGTGGTCAAAGTATTGGAGCTTCAGATTCAGCACCAGTCCTTCCAATGAATATTCAGGACTGATCTCCTTTAGGATGGAATGGTTCGATCTCCTTGCTGTCCAAAGGACTCTCAAGAGTCTTCTCTAGCATCACAGTTTGAAAGCCTCTATTCTTTGGTACTCAGCCTTCTTTATGGTCTAACTCTCACATCCATACATGACTACTGGAAAAACCATAGTTCACTATAGGGACCTTTGTTGGCAAAGTGATGTCTCTGCTTTTTAATACACTGTCTAGGTCTGTCATAGGTTTTCTTCCAAGGAGCAAGTCTCTTTTAATTTCTTGGCTGCGGTCACCATCCACAGTGATTTTCAGAGTCCAAGAACATGAAATCTGACACTATTTCTACTTTTTCCCCATCTATTTGCCATGAAGTGATGGGACCGGATTTCATAATCTTAAGTTTCTGGAATGTTGAGTTTTAAGCCAGCTTTTTCAGTCTCTGCTTTCACTTTCATCAAGAGGCTCTTTAGTTCCTCTTCACTTTCTGCCATTAAATACCATTAAAGTGGTTCCATCTGTGTATCTGAGGTTGTTGATATTTCTCTCAACAATCTTGATTCCAGCTTGTGAGTCACCTAACCAGTATTTCACATGATGTACTGTGCATATAATTTAAATAAGCAAAGGTAACAATATACAGCATAACACGCCTTTCCCAGTGTTGAACCAGTTGATTGTTCCATGTCTAATTCTAACTGTTGCTTCTTAACCTGCATACAGGTTTCTCAGGAGGCAGGTAAGGTGGTCTGATAGTCCCATCTCTTCAAGAATATTCCACAGTTTGTTGTGATCCTCACAGGTGTTTAGCATAGTCAATGAAACAGAAATAGATGATTTTTGGAATTCCCTTGCTTTTTGTATGATCCATTGGATGTTAGCAATTTGATATCCGGTTCCTCTGCCTTTTCTAAATCCACCTTGTACATCTGGAAGTTCTCAGTTCACGTCTTGCTGAAGCCTAGCTTGAAGGATTTTGAATATAATCTTGCTAGCATGTGAAATGAGTGCAAAGGTACAGTAATTTTCCCATTCCTTGGCATTGTCTTTCTTTGGGATTGGATTGAAAACTGACATTTTCTAGTCCTGTGGCCACTGCTGAGTTTTCCAAATTTGCTGGCATACTGAGTATGGCACTTTAACAGCATCATTTTTTAGGATCTGAAATAGCTCAGCTAGAATTCCATCACTTGTGTTAGCTTTATTCCTAGCAATGCTTCTGAAGGCCCACTTGACTTCACACTCCAGATGTCTGGTTCTAGGTGAGTGACCACACCATCATGGTTTTCTGGGTCATTAAGAGCTGTTTTGTACAACTCTTCTGTGTATTCTTACCACCTCTTCTTAATCTTTACTGCTTCTGTTAGGTCCTTGTCATTTTTGTCCTTTATTGTGCCTATCTTTGCATGAAATATTCCCTTGGTATCTCCAGTTTTCTTGAAGAGATCTCTAGTCTTTTTCATTCTGTTGTTTTCCTGTATTTCTTTGCATTGATCGCTGAGAAAGGCTTTCTTATCTCTCCTTGCTATTCTTTGGAACTCTGCATTCAAATGGGTATATCTTTCCTTTTCTCCTTTGCCTTTCACTTCTCTTCTTTTCTCAGCTACTTGTAAGGCCTCATCAGACAACCGCTTGCCTTCTTGATTTTTTTTTTTTTTCTTGGGGATGGTTTTTGTCACTACATCCTGTTCAGTGTTATGAACCTCCATCCATAGTTATCTGGCACTCTGTCGTCAGATCTAGTCCTTTGAATCTATTTGTCGCCTCGACTCTCTGGGGATATATTTAGTAAATGCTAGCTTTGTGAAAAATATTATTTTAACCTAACATTCATTGATATTCTGAATAATATGTAAATGATGTGCTATATAACTTTTTTTTTATTTTTTAACTTTACAATATTGTATTGGTTTTGCCATATATCAAAATGAATCTGCCACAGGTATACATGTGTTCCCCATCCTGAACCCTCCTCCCTCCCCATACTATCCCTCTGGGTCGTCCCAGTGCACCAGCCCCAAGCATCCAGTATCGTGCATCGAACCTGGACTGGTGACTCGTTTCATATATGATATTATACATGTTTCAACGCCATTCTCCCAAATCCTCCCACCCTCTCCCTCTCCCACAGAGTCCAAAAGACTGTTCTATACATCAGTGTCTCTTTTGCTGTCTCGTATACAGGGTTATTGTTACCATCTTTCTAAATTCCATATATATGTGTTAGTATACTGTATTGGTGTTTTTCTTTCTGGCTTACTTCACTCTGTATAATAGGCTCCAGTTTCATCCACCTCATTAGAACTGATTCAAATGTATTCTTTTTAATGGCTGAGTAATACTCCATTGTGTATATGTACCACAGCTTTCTTATTCGTTCATCTGTTGATGGACATCTAGGTTGCTTTCATGTCCTGGCTATTATATAACTTTAATTTGCCCAGAGATTTCTTTGTTTCTGGACAGGTAAACCACACAGTTTTCCTACATTATTCCCAAGCAAATATTCATTCAAGTAGTATTTATCAGGTCCCCACTATAAATGATAGTGCTATCCAGAAATTCATAATTTTTTGAACAAGTAAGAGAAAAGCTAAATATAGGGTAACAAGGAGACTTAAAATATGATTCAGTGTTAAAGGGAATGGTATAAACAAGGGCAGCTTCCCTGTTGGTTCATACAGTAAAAAATCTACCTGTAATGCAGGAGATGTGGGTTCGAACTCTGGGTTGGGGAGATCCCCTGGAGGAGAGCATGGAGACCCACTCTGGTATTTTTGCCTGGAGGATCCCATGGACAGGGGAGCCTGGCAGGCTACAGTCCATAGGGTCACAAAGAGTCAGTCATGACTGAGTGACTCAGCACACATGCACAGAAGCGAAGGACGCCGTTCTGTCTCTGTCCCTGTACTAGACTGTGTTCATCATTTCCATTTTTTTCCCATTTCCTACAGAAACAAGTTCAGAACCCTTTTTAAGATCGTGCTGCAGGAAGCCATTACCTTTTAATTTACCTACTGGGGAAACTATTTGCCATCTCTAACAGACACGTTCTGAAGAAAATCAAGACTGCTTACTCAAATATGTTTTCTGGCACCCCACAACAATTTTTCTTCCTTTGTAGTAATAAAGTTGTCCTCTGTGAATCATCTGTTCATCTTTCCCTACTGACCATGTCTCTCACGATCACTGCAATGGTTTAGGGTAAAATAACAATGAGATATTATTTAGGACACGTATAGATAGTGCTCCCAGCTGGAAAACAAGGTGAGTCAAGCCATCATGTCAGTGTATGGGCACCAAGGAAACACTGCAGTGGTGACTGGCATTGATCATTGATTTCCAGTCCTCCTTTTCTTTCAGTTACCCACTCTGGTAGAAGTTAAGGTCTGGCCATGTGATTAGCTTTAGTCTGTGATACGTAAATAGAAGTATTTAAAAAACTAATGGGCAATTCTTCATATCCTGATTTCTCTCTGCTATAATGTTAATTTTACAATGAGCCTCATTAGCTCTGATCCCAGAGTAAGAACACAGGAACAGGGCCCCACTGACCCAAAGTGGATGTGAAATATGAGCAAGAAATAAAATTTTATTGTTATAACCACTGAGATTTACACCAGCATGATTTCACCTCTCGTGACAAGTACTACTGTATTACTATGTGTAGGTCAAGGGAAGAATCCATGGTGAGCCTTCTCAACAGTAACAATATTGAAAGGAATCTATAGTATGAGATTTGATTAGGAAACCAAAGTCTCAACCACTCTAAAGTCTGTCCATTGTAAGACCCAACATTGATCTAGTAGTAGCTTTTGTGAGGAAAAGAGATTCACATTGAAAGTAGACAAAACTCTTTAAAAAAAAAATAATAATAGCGTGAATTTGTCCATTTAAGTAAAATATCTATTTTACTTATTATCTTACCACAAGGCTTTCTTTTTATTGTCTCAAAAGTCTTCAAATTATTAGTCCTTCCACATAGATACATAGTTTTAAGGTAACATGATCTTTCTTGTAACGTGTGTGTGTGTGTGTGTGTGTATGAATGTGTGTGTAAAAGAGAGATAGAAAGGTCTTAACACGCTTAGCTTACTACTTTTAGGGAACCAAAAGAATTTTAAAAATATTGAATACTGGGCATTCATCTGCATTTTTTGTTTAATAAATTGTATCATTTTTCATATTAGTTTTTCTTGTTGCTTACTTACTAAATCCCATCTGACTCTTTGAGACCCCATAGACTGCATTACACTAGACTCCCCTTTCCTTCACTGTCTCCTGGAGTTTGCTCAAATTCATGTCCATTGAGTCGGTGATACTATCTAACCATCTCATCCTCTGCTGCCCCCTTCTTTAGCCTTCAATCTTTCCCAACATCAGGGTTTTTTCCAATGAGTCATCTCTTTGCATCAGGTGGCCAAGTTATTGGAGCTTCAGATTCAACACCAGTCCTTCCAGTGAATATTCAGGGTTGATTTCCTTTAGGATTTACTGGTTTGATCTCCTTGCAGGCCAAAGGACTATCAAGAGTCTTCTCCAGCACCATAATTCAAAGGCATCAATTCCTCAGCACTCAGCCTTCTTTATGGCCCAACTCTCACATCCATACATGACTACTGGAAAAACCATAGCTTTGACTATATGGATGTTTGTTGGCAAAGTGATGTCTCTGCTTTTCAGCATGCTGTCTAGGTTTGTCATAGCTTTACTTCCAAGGAGCAAGCATCTTCTGATTTCATGGCTGCAGTAACCGTCTGCAGTGATTTTGGAGTCCAGGGGAAAAAAATGTGTCACGGCTTCCTCTTTCCTCTTCTATTTGCCATGAAGTGGTAGGACCAGAAGCCATGATCTTAGTTCTTTTAATGCTGAGTTTTAAGCCAGCTTTTTCACTCTCCTCTTTCACCTTCATCACGAGGCTCTTTAGTTCCTCTTTGCTTTCTGCTATTAACGTGGTATCATCTGCATATCTGAGGTTGTTGATATTTCTCCCAGCAATTTTGATTCCAGCTTTGATTCATTCAGCCTGGCATTTTACATAATATACTCTACAAAGAAGTTAAATAAGCAGGGTGACAATATAGAGCTTTGACATATTCCTTTCCCAATTTCTAACCAATGAGTAGTTCCATGTCCAGTTCTAACTGTTGCTTGTTGACCCACATACAGGTTTCTTAGGAGACGGATAAAGTGGTCTGGTATTCCCATATCTTTAAGAATTTTGCAATTTGTTGTGATCCACAGAACCAAAGGCTTTAGCATAGTCAATGAAGCATAAGTAGATATTTTTTCTGGAATTCCCTCTCTTTCTCTATGATCCAATAGATATTGGTAATTTAATCTCTCTTTTCTCTGAGTTTTCAAAACCCATTTTGTACATCTGGAAGTTTCCAGTTCACATACTGCTGAAGTCTAGCTTGAAGAACTTTTAATATAAATGATTTATGTATGTTAAACAATTGTCTTAAAAGCCACCAGCTTTTAACATATAGGTGTTTATCAACATCAGAGTGCATGAATTGTTTGCATTAATATCTCATAGCTTTGACAATTCTTTGACCTATTCTGAGATATATAGTAATTCCTGACTTTATTTTCGTTGTCTGAAGTGAGAAGAGAATTTGTTTCCTTGAATCTCAATGACAAATCAAAATTCAGCTTTATTTACTTGCATACATCTTCTCAGTTTTGGTTCTCTAAAGCACTTGATTATTCTTTACAAGAGAATGAGGATGAGATACCATTACTTTATTGTATTTACATTTAATATCTTTTTTGTACTCAGTTATATACGTAAAAACTTTATTTTAGTGATGCATCATAGTGCAATGTTGATAAAGGCTTTTTGAATGACAATGAGATATCCAAATGTAAGCTATATAATTCATCTCTACATATGGTGCTACCAGTGAAAATATCTGAGACTGAAATCAGATTAACAGTTACTTCCTATATGTTGCTAGATTCGCACACACAAAAGCTGTGACAGTTGTGTCCCAATTTGCTCTATGTTCTAACACCTGGACAGTCACCTTCAACAGTATTCATAAGTTATATCTCCAATTTGAAATATTAATATGTGAATTAAGTGTTCTGGAATTCAGTGAACTTTGATATTGAAAAATGACTGAATCTATAAATAATACGAGTCATATAGTTTAATAAGCATTTAAGTTCAATTATAGATATATAAAGAGGCTTCCTAGGTGGCGCTCATGGTAAAGAACCCACCTACCAGTGCAGGAGACTTAAGAGAGGAAGATTCGACCCCTGGGTTGGGAAGATCCTCTGGAAGAGGGCATGGCAACCCACTCCAGTACTCTTGCCTGGGGAATCCCATGGACAGAGGAGCCTGGCGGGCTACAGACGATAGCGTTGCAAAGACTCAGACACGACTGAAGAGACTTAGTACACATGCATACATTGATCTGCATATTTCTAACATCTGTATATTATATTAGATATAACTAATATACATGTTAAGGAATAGGTTAATTTATATTTTGATAATATAATTTATATACATATATATATATATATAAACCACAGATAATAAACCATGTGATTCTTATATTAACTCCCAATTAGTTTTCTCTTAAGAATTGATGAGCTCTTTAGTCAGGTGTGATTAGCAAACTGTTTTGTCTTTGAATACAAATCAAGTTTCTAATTATTAGGGTATTGCAAGATCATTCTGTTGCACACTATTCCATTCCATATTAGCTTTGTTGAACTGATTACTTCCTCCAGAAACTTACCCTGTAAAATAATTTCAGAAAATTCTCACTTTTTGTGAATAAACAAAGGTCATACTTTAAGTAGCTTTCCTTCACAATGTTTGTAAAAGTGTTAGTTTTCCTATAAGTGTTTTCTAGAAAAAATACTAAATCTACTTTCTGGGAACATTTTTTTTTTTTAATTTTGCCTGTTACTTTCCTATATATCAGAACTGTGTTCAGTTCAGTTCAGTCACTCAGTCATGTCCGATTCTTTGTTATGTTGGCACTGGGAAAGCAGATATTTTTTTGTCATTAGGGTTGTCTTGTTTTCTGGGTGTTAAGTTGGTATGGTTGAAAAGATCTTGCTCTTCAGCAGCCTCATCTATAGTGTTTTCTGTCCTCCTGCTCTACAGTCCCTTCCCCCTCTGCCACAGTTCTGAACATTATTGTCTCATTTGTTTCACATCCTTTACATGGTAAACAACATCCCAACACAGAGAGACTATAGCATAAGAAGAATTACCAGAGAATTAATTAATTTGAATTATCCTAAAGTGATAAAAATGGCTTCCCTTGTGCTTCAGTGGTAAAGAATTCCACCGGCTACTGCAGGACACACAGAAGAGGCAGGTTCAGTCCCTGGACTTGGAAGATGCCCTGGAGTAATGGCAACCCACTGCAGTATGTTTGCTGGGAATCCCATGGACAGGGGAACCTGGCAGGCTACAGTCCATGGGGTCACAAAGAGTCAGACATGACTTAGTAATTGAACGACAAAAGTGTGATAAAATATAGCATGTTTATTTTATTGCAATCATTATTTTCACTGATTTCAATTTTCAAAAAACTTAGACCAAAAATAATTTCCATTTTAATAGAATTTGATAATCACTTCTGTGTGTGTGTGTGTTAGTCGCTCAGTTGTGTCTGACTCTTCGCAACCCATAGATTATAGCCCACTGGGCTCCTCTTGTCCATGGAATTCTCCAGGCAAGAATGCTGGAGTGCATTGCCGTGTCCTTTCCTGGGATCAAACCCAGGTCTTCTGCATTGCAGGGAGATTTTTTACCATCTGAGCTACCAAGAAAGCCTCAACCACTTCTCTAGCTACCTATAAAATACAAATGGTTTTGAAAGAAAGAGTGTAATTGCTCACTGTTGTACAATAATAAGACAAACCTTTGTTCATTAAGAGATTTTGTGAGGTGAGGAATAATAAACATCAATATGGGCATTACTACCCCCTGGTAATTATAACTGGAAAATGTTCAAACAAACATTGTGATACTCTTTTTTTTCTTTCTTTCTTTTTTGATGGACTCAGATTTTTAAAGAAGAAGAATTTTGAGTTCAGGGAATTTTCAATTGATTACAAAAATATTGTCTCCACATTGTCACTCTAAGGAATGTCGTTTATATAACACTAATACTTTGTGTGAAAAGGAATTATAATTTTTAAAAAGGGATATGTAAGTGGCAAACAACCAACTCCCTCATCCTCAAATCTTTATAAACAGAAAGGTTTTGTATTACTCCTGAGTTCTTAGAAAAATCTTTGCTAGAGAATTCTAAATAAATCCTGATGCTTAATCGGCTTTGCCCTTGAGTTGCTTAAAAGCAGGGTGATCACGGGGGATGGTTGTTTTTAAAGCTGTTATATAGGCTTTTGGAAGACTGGGTCTTTCCAAGACCGTGTGTCAGATGTTAACCCAAAACTCCTTAATGAAAATTGGCCCACTAGCAGTCCCTGGAGGAAATTAGTTCCTTGATTGCAAGCTTCAGGCCTTAAGAAACATTGAGGAAAAGAATGTTGAAAATGCTTTCACACTGATTTTTAAACTAATATTGTTAACAAAGTCTAATTTTCACCTTTAGCAGTTCACAGAGTGAGCCAACCCTGTGCTTTTTAAGTTAGGAGATAATTTATGAAAAAGTATCCACAAAAATTCAGTTTAATCCCAGTTGGCCTGTTCTAATAATTATGTTTTATGGCCTGTTCTACTAATTGACATTCATTTTAAAATTAGGGACTCCTGCCCTACGTCTTTCATGTTCTCCACCACTCCCTTGTTTCGTTTTCCCTTTTCAGCAATACACTGTGCGCTGCCTCACTGATGAAGGTATAATTTGGGTTCTAAGATACTTTCGTATACAATGCTGTGATTCGTTGAGGGAGAGTACAAAGATTAGAAGTAGTTAGTAGTAATAATAACCATGCATTAGTCAGTCACAGGTCTCACTGTTGATTAGCCTTGCTGAACTTTCTATTCTAAATTAGATGGCTGCATAAGACGAGAACTTTGGGAGACTTGTCAGTCACCCGGTTTTCATCCACCGCTTGCTCCATCTGAGAGTAGATCCCAACTACAGCAACAATCTCTCCCGCTTTTGTCCAGCATTGTTCTTCTTTCTTGGTCTCAGGTTTTTATTTTATTTTATTTTATTTTTTTCAATTGTATCAACATTTTCTTTTTTTTTTTAATTTAATTTTATTTTTAAACTTTACATAATTGTATTAGTTTTGCCAAATATCAAAATGAATCCACCACAGGTATACATGTGTTCCCCATCCTGGTCTCAGGTTTTTAAAGAGTGGTGTAGACCGACTCTGCTGAGCTTGGTGGTACATGTCTTGCTGGAAATAGTGCATAAAAAGAGGCAGTTCTTTCAAAATTAATGTCTGAACTGCATGGCAAGCAGGATCATTTCAATGTAACTCTTTCTAAAATAGTCCTTGAACGTTTGTGCAAGATGTGTTCCCACAAACGTCAGGCACACTTAGAAATAAACTATCGGGGCATTTTAAACTGCCTTTTATTTATTATCTTACTGCAAAATGCTTTTCAGCGTTTAGAATTCTGCCTATTCATTATTCACAGTAACCTTCCATCCATGTATGTATTTAACAGCTCTGTTTTGAAAGTCTCCATGTGCCCAGACTGGTGAGGTTCTGAGGTTACCTTGGTAAACAAGACATTGTCCTTTCCCTCAAGATATATAATATTCTGCATGTGATTTTTTTTAACTTTTCTGTGAAACTTTCAAAGAAATTATAAAGCATCTTTTAGTAACTTTAAGTCCCTGTACCCAACCAGCTTCAAGCAGAAACCTTTTCATTTTGATATTTGGCAAAACTAATACAATTATGTAAAGTTTAAAAATAAAATAAAATTTAAAAAAAATAAAAAATAAAAAAGCAAGATAGAATACATTGCATCTATTTTAAAGGATTTATTTACATTCCTCCATAATGTATTCAGCACAAGTTGAGGGGCTAAGTGGCCAGTTATGTGCCTGGGGCACTTTTCTTGTTAATAATAAAGATTTTCATACATATGTTTGAACAGCAATTGATAAAATATCCATTTGTACACCTATTTTAGATGATAGTATACAACTATATATACAATCACTGATAGATGGGAAAAGTGTTTATCCCGCTGAAGATTTTGGATTTCAGGTTCCTTGGTCTCATTATTGCCTCACATTTGTCAGTCAAACCACTGGCAGTTCTGCCTTCTTGAAGGAAAATCTTTGAGGTGTCCTGTCATTTGGACCTGAAAAGAATCTTAAATGTCATATTATTCAGCCCCTAAACTATTAGTTTAGGAAACAGAAGCCAGAAAGATGACATGTTGCGTCTGATGCTACTGTTGATTATAGTGAAGAAAGTCACCAACATGATGTAGCTGCATTCAAAACTTCACTCTTCCATATACCAGCCAGCCTTCCGTTCTCTTCACTTAGAACAAATCACTTTAACTTCTGTGTGTTGGTTTCATTACCTGTTAAAGTAATATAACAAAATTAAATTTAAAATAAAAAGCAGAATGAAAGCAGTGGTAATTACTGCAATATTTACTTTTTATCAACTTATGGTAGACTTACAAAATTGGATGCTTGTAAAGTATATTGCACCCCACAAAAATTAAGTGGTTGTAATGTGGTTCTCTGGCAGCAGCAGTTTGGTTTATATAACACTTAACTACATGCTCATCAAACATTGTTCATCTGATATATTGTATGATTGTGAAATAACCATTTTACAAATGAAATTTTATAATAAATCCCTTTGCATATTGGGAATTGCCTGAACCAATGACCATTCTTTTCTTTTGGCTTATAGTTATAGTATGTTGGGTTTGTGGCTAACAGTCATGATACCGGCTCCTGGATGTCTTAGAGAGACAGTGGAGCAAATGAGTATGCCTGTATGTTCCACTGAATTTGTGTGAGGTGCCACAGTCTGCAGAGATCACCGTTTATTCCTATGGAATCACTGATGAAGTATTTTAATTCTTACTTTAATAACAGCATTTACCATTTAGATCTCATGCTGTCGTAGATAATATTATGATCTGAGAAGAAAAAATAAACCATTATTTGTGATTTCATTCCTCCTTAAACATAACTTGAAGCAGTAGGTTACCAGATGTGTCTACTGGGACCAAGAGTGACTGTTCCATGAAATGGGAAACGTTAGATAAGGTAATTTCCAAAGTAGATAGTTCTTACCCTAGTTCATTCTGTATTTATATAATATGATGTCCTCTAGAATGTTTCAAGGTCAAAGACAGGAAAGTGAGCCCATGACAGGTCATCAGGCAGGGAGGTAAGATGAAAATTCATATATGAGATATAGAGTCAAGCAAGGCAGTGAAGGAGCCTGGGAAGTCAAGAATGAGGAGCACAAGAGCAGCAAGAATGATATGGTCAGTGGTTCTCACAGTTTAGGGAGCTCAGAATCACCTGGAGGCCTTGTTAAAATAATAGTGCTGGGCTCCACCCCCAGCCTTTCTGCTTTAGTAGGTTTGGGATAAGGTCTGATAATTTGCATTTCCGACAAATTCCCAGCTGATGATGCTGATCTTGGGGATCACACTCTGAGAACAACAGTTGTTCAAGATGAATCCCAAAGTAAGTGACAGTGTCTCCAAGGATTTAATGAGCTCCAGGGATACTTGGTTGGGCGAACTCAGTTTGCCAAAGAGTTAGGGACAGAATAAAAACATTTTGGCTTTTTCTTTCATTTTAATTCACTTTTTTAAAGGCATCAAATTCATAACCCAAAGTAATGACTATGTGAACCTCTTTCTGTATTAAAATGTAAAATAAGAACTTATATTCTTGCCATGTAAAACATAAGTCAAAATTATTCCTATGAAAAATGATATATTTCATATTTTTGTAGTTTAACAACTCATACAGTGTTCTGGTTAAGAATGTGTGCTCTGAATATAGTCTGCTGCTGCTGCTGCTAAGTCACTTCAGTCATGTCCGACTCTGTGTGACCCCATAGACAGGAACCCGTCAGACTTCCTGTCCCTGGGATTCTCCAGGCAAGAACACTGGAGTGAGTTGCCATTTCCTTCTCCAGTGCATGAAAGTGAAAAGTGAAAGTGAAGTCACTCAGTCGTGTCCGACACTCAGCAAACCCATGGACTGCAGCCTTCCAGGCTCCTCCGTCCATGGGATTTTCCAGGCAAGAGTACTGGAGTGGGGTGCCATTACCTTCTCCGCTGAAGATAGTCTAGGGTCAGATATTGATTTCATCACCTGCTTTATGCCCTGAGGTCATAAGTTTCTTGAACTCTCTGAGCCTTCTTTGTGAAGTGGGGATATTACTAATTGCATACAGTTGTTGTGAGGATTAAATGTAGTAATGAATTTAAACAACTTACTGGAGGAGTTCCTGACATACTGTGCTAGTTATTATTGGAACACCAAAGTAAATGCCTTCATTGAGGAATGTGACTTTGTATATAACACTTCGGAGTTATCTCTATAAATCATCACAGCTCTTCTGCCAAGAATAGCCCTGAGTTTGGCATGAGGTTATAAATTATATATAAACAATGTGATTCAGAAGTCAAAGTGATTATAGATAGCAAAGGATCTAAAATTGCCTCTAGCAAATTTCAGGCTAAGAAGGAAAACTACCTTCTGTTACAGATAGTTAAGAGCATCAAACTTGGGACCAGAGCATGGAACATGACTGCAGAGCTGGTGCTCTGGTCTCCTGGGCAAGAGGCTGGGACTAGGGAAGTCTGCTCCTCTAGCTACTTTTGCTCTTCCTAAGGCTGTCTCCCACACAAAAGCTAGCCGGGCAAGCACAAAACACTAAACACTGAATTAGTCAAAAAAAAAAAAAAGCAAAGAAAAATTGAAATTCCCATCCATATCAGAATGTTTGTAAAAGGGAGAGAAGCCTTTGCATCTCACATGCTGACTCCTTGTTCATCCCCTTTGTCTTATTTTGGAAGCTTTAACAACCACCCTCCGCAGCCCAATCTTTCAGTGGTTTCCACCAGCAATTTAGGCCTCCCTGACCAGGCTCACTGAATTATAGGCTTCGGAGTCAACTCTCTGTGGGAGGACGCAAATAGACTGTGGCTGCAGTTCTGCTTACAGAGGGGCCTAAAATGTCAAAATCTAAAATGCAAAGAACTCTGGACACTGGGAGATAGGAAAAATGGGCCCACTGAGCAGTGCAATTCTCATGCAGACCACCTGCAGTTAGGTCAGATGTCACTGGTTAAGAGCCCAGGTCCCAAGACTGATCTTCAGTCACCTGCTGAAAATTGTGAGGTACCCAGGTTACCCATACTCCTTACCAATCCACAGTTAAACCGAGGGCTTCCTATAAGCCCCTCAGACTTGATAATTTGCTAGAAAAACTTAGAGAATTCAAGAAAACACTGTAGTTATAATTACAGTTTTACGATAAAGGATACAAATCAGGACCAGCCAAACAAAGAGACACTTAGGGAGAGGTCTGGGAAGATTCAAGCATGAAGCTTCATGTCCTCAGGATATGTCACCCTCCCAGCATATGTGTGTGTCATGAACCAGGAAACTCCCCCAAGCCACAGTGACCAGAGTTTTTATAAGAGTTTCATTCTATAGATATGATTGATTGGCTCACTGGCAATAGGCTAAGACTCCAAGACACCTTACCTTAGGGACGTTGGGAAGTCAGACTGGTGTCAGAGCTGAAAGTCATGTGTTTAGTCTTTCTATCATAGCCAATCCCCATCCTGAAACTACTTAGGGGCCCACAGTGAATCACCCCATCAGCATAAAATCAGGTTTGGCCCCAAGGGCCTACTATAAATAATAAAGTCACTTCGGAATTCTAAGGGATTAGAAGTTCCCTTTTAGGAACCCAGGACAAAGATCAGACAAGTTCTTTATTATACAATATACGGAAAATAGAATTAGAATTGGAACTATTTTAAGTCAGCAACAATGAAGGCCAAAAATTATAATCTTTTATGAGGGAGAAACAACTGGAAAATGCCATTTGATTAAAAAATACATGGTCATTAAATATCATGAGGGTCTTTAATTTGCTTTTCACTCACTTGTTTCACTCACTCATTCATTAATTCAGCAATATTTATTGAGTACCTCCTGTGCTAATCATTGACGATATAATGTTCCTCTGTCAATGAAAAAAAAATGTGTTTGTACAGTTGATCCATGAACAAAGTGAAGTTTAGGGGTGCCAGTACCTTACTGGGGCTTCCCCCTGGCTCAGCAGTAAAGAATCCTCCTGCAGCGCAGGAGGTGCAAGTTTGATCCCTGGGTCAGAAAGGTCCCCAGGAAAAGGGCATGGCAACTGTTGACTAACAAGATGCAAAGTGAGACTTGCAAGTTAAGTTTTAATGGGGCAAAATGAAGACTGCAGCCCAGGAGACAGCACCTCAGATACCTCTAAGGAATTGTTCAAAAAAGGCAGTGGGGAAGGTCAATATATAAGATGTTTTGAAGGGGGAATTCAGAGCAGTCAAGTACTTACTTTACAAAAGGTTTTCTGTTAGTCACAAGAAGCTGATGTCACCATGAAGGGATTTAATGCTTTTCTAGATGTGAGGAGATGCATGGATTTGGATCATGAAATCAGTTTCTGGAAATATCTGACTATCTAAAGACCTATTCCCCAGTTTCCCTGGAGCACAGAGTGCCTCACTGTCCACCCTGAACTGCCTTCAGGGCATGTTGAGGTTCAACAGCTGCAGCAGCACAGGATTCAGTCTCTGCAGAGGCAGGTGGCAAATGTTCTTGGCAAACGCCAATTTGTAGTTGACACAACCCACTCCAGTATTCTTGCCAGGAAAATCCCATAGAGAGAGGAGCCTGGTGGGCTACAGTCCATGGGATGGCAAAGAGTCAGACACCACTGCGCAACTAAGAACATGCACACTCACACACATACACACACACCCTACAGTCAAAAACCCACATAAAACTTTTGTCTCCGCCCCCACAACCAAACTTTACTCATACTTCACTGTTGGCCAAAAACATTACTTTTTTTCCCCCTCTTTGGCTTTTGTTTGTTTGGTTGGTTTTGAGCTGTGTTAGGTCTTCACTGTGCCACGTGGGCTTCTCTAGTTGTTGCGTGGGCTTAGTTACTATGGCATGTGGAATCTGAGTTCCCTGACCAGGGATTGAACCCATGTCTCCTGCATTTGAAGGTGGATACTTTATCACTGGCCCACAGTAGAAGTCCCCAGAAGCCTTCCTGCTAAACAGTTGATTAACATATTTTGTATGTTATGTGTATTATATATTCTACAATAAAGTGAACTAGAAAAAAGAAAATGTCAAGAAAGTCAAAAGAGAAAGTGCATTTACAATGTTGCTGATGAATTTATGGTTCTTGCTTTGTCATGAAAGGATTCAGAGATGAAGTGATAGTAAATGGATGTCTTTAAAGGCAGACACACTTCGCAGAGTGTGGGCCATCTCAGAAAGCAAGAAGAGAGCCTCAGTATACAGTGTGGATACTTTTTGTGGACTGGGTAATTTCATAGGCTAATTAGTGGGAGGATTATTCCAATTATTTGGGGGAAGAGGCAGGGATTTCCAGGAATTACGTCACAGCACAATATCTGACCTTTTATGGTTGGCCTCAAAATTCTCATGGTGCCAATGGGTGTGTCATTTAACATGCTAGCAAGCGTGAGATGAGGCGCTAGGTCTACTGCAAGTTGATGCTTCCGACATCTTGGACAAAGTTAGTTCTAACCAGTCTTCATCATGGTTATATCATGCCCTGCCTGCTTCTTCCCCTTCCCTCCTGTTTCAACTGTATGTGTGTGTTTGTGTGTGTGTATATATATATACATATATATCAAAAAAAATTCACAGACCCACACAGTTCAAACCCGTGTTGCTCAAGGGTCAGCTATATTACATGGAAAAAGGAAAGATGAACTATTTGAAATTACTTGCTCATTTTAATTCCAATTGAAATGAGTCTGAGTTCTGAGATGATCGTTAATTTTGCTTGTCAAAAATAATGTTAAGAGAGCTCCCAAAGTATCAAATATTAGGAGTCAAGTCTAGCTTTATGAAGAATTGAGGAGACAGGAGTAGTAGAAAAAAACATGGATGTTGTTTGTTTAACCACAAAGCTGCCATTTGGCCTTAATGTTTTTAAACACAATCAAGAAGTGCTTTGCAATGTGATGTGTTTTAAACTGTTCTTTTTTTGCTTTCCTGTAATTGGAGCAACATACTAATTTCTACAAGTTGTGACTACTAACAGAGAGCAATCACCTCACAGACTTGTACCGAAGAGACGAGACCATCGAGGTGACAGGACATGGCCACGTGCAGAGTCCCCGCTTCCCAAACAGCTACCCTCGCAACCTGCTTCTGACCTGGCGGCTCCACTCCCAGGAGAAAACAAGGATACAGCTAGCCTTTGACAATCAGTTTGGATTAGAGGAAGCCGAAAATGATATCTGTAGGTGAGTGTGAAATGAAATCCATATTAGGGTAAAATTCCAAGGTGAAGAAAAGATTTAAAACATTGCATCAAAGTTCTCATTTGGGCCCTATCCAAAATACGTGACTTCTTTTTCAGAAAGCCTTTATGTCCGTCCTAATGTACAACATAAATTGAAGCACAGTCTCTGTGGAGGCCTGGTAACCTGGCAAGACTCACAGAAGCTCACTCTTGCAACTGGCAGAGCCAGGCTGTGTGACTTCCAGAGAAGGGGGATCTGGGTAATTCTTTTTTCTGGGCCAGGCCTAGAACCACCTTTGTGAGCAGCTGGACACATCTGGTCTCCCAGGTCACCAGCAACCATGTCCCATGGCCCGAGTGCGAGCTTCTCAGGACTTGAGGAGTGTATCCGCTGCTGGGCTCCAGGAACTGACCCAGCGCTGGGAGAGGGTGATGGCGAGGACCCTGCCAGGCCGTTACCTGAAATAATAATTTTAAAGCCTCAGATACATGTAAAAAGAGAGAAGACAAGCTCCCAATGCCAGTTGGCTCCTCCTCAGAGGTCTGTTTCTTCCTGCAATTTCGGGGTCAGTAGAAAATGAAAGCTGCACTGAGATAGTCTTCTCCCTTTTGAGCATATTTTTCAGAGCAAGTCTTGGCTGCTGTTCTTCAAATTGTCCACTCACAGCATCTTATTCCTTTAATAAGCATGTGTAAGATGCGGAGGATTTTTTTTTTCCTCCTTGTACTTTACCGCGTGCACTTGTTCTGCATTGCCAATGAACTACTACTAAACTGCTAAATCCTTTCAGTAGGTTTATTTTACTTTGAATAATAAAAATCAGGTGCCTCAAATTTGGCTATCCTCTGTTGCATGTTTATTACACTGACAGTTTTTATTATGTTGCTATTTTTTTCAAGAATAATAGCACTCACTATTACTTTCTAGGACCATAGAGGCTAATGTATTCTGGAAAGTAAAGATGAATACATGCAGGAAGAGCCAGTTAATATTTACAGAGAGAATAAGCTTGAGGAGATCTTGTGTCTTTTCAACCTTGAAAGGGAGAATTCATTTTCTGTGCTTAAGAAAAAGGGAGAGAGAGAGAGATCATGTAAACAAACAACAAGGCCAGTGTTAAAAGATTATTAAAGATGATGTCATTGAAGAGATACTGGTCTCCACTCCCGCACAGGGTTTTGATCTGGTAGTGACTAAACCCTTTGGGCGTCCTGACCTTAAAAATAGAGGAAATTAAGGATGACTTTTCCCCCAGTTGTTGGTCAGTTGCTAAGTGGTGTCCAACTCTTTGCAACCCCATGGACTGCAGCACACCAGGCGTCCCTGTCCCTAACCATCTCCCGGAGTTTGCTCAAATTCATGTCCATTGAGTCGTTGATGCTATCTAACCATGCCATCCTCTGTCGCCCCCTTCTCTTCCTGCCTTCAATCTTTCCCAGCATCAGGGTCTTTTCCAGTGAGTCAGCTCTTTGCACCAGGTGGCCAAAGTACTGGAGCTTCAGTTTCAGCATCAGTCCTTCCAACGAGTATTCAGGGTTGATTTCCTTTAGGATGGACTAAAGGATCCCCAGACCATTCATCAAATCAAGTTGCTCCTAAAAATTTATAGAGGGAGGTAGAGAAGTAAGAGGTAGAGGACAAAGGGAGAAGGGGAAGAGATCAGGACCCTCCTTGAAAACCAAAATGGAGCTTTGAGAATGAAAATTGTGCTAATAGGTTATCTAAAAGACAAAAGTAACCTCTTGTGTTATTAAAGTTTCAAGTATACTTTTGCTTAGTGTAGTGAATATGATTCACATACATTGTATATAAAATGAAATGAAGTTGTTTCTTCCCATCTGTTGCAAAACTTCCTTGATGTCTACATTGTAATATTTATTGCTCTAATGATGATTCTATCTTAGTACTTTTCACTTTCCAACCACCATATATCAAGTAGTTAATTTGCGTAGTGCTCAAGAGATATTCAGCTGGTAAAATTACATAAACCTTCTTATTTTGTTCATTAGGAAACAGAGGCAAAGGAGATAAAGGCCCCATAGACTATTTTCAATGAAACTGAGTCAGCATTTTATTATGCTTACCTGCTTCTTAGATCACCCTGCCCCATCCAATAAGAGCTCTGAGGTGTATGAAGACTAGTTAAACCGTATTGGGTTTTCTTCATATTCAGATGTGATGGTTCTCATGCTGACTCCTTTTGGTAATCATGACAGGAAAATATAAAGTAGATATGAGATTTCTGCCACTGTTCACCCTGAGTGTGTGCCCTGAGTGTTCATCGTGTGCCCTGTGACTTTAGCATCTGAAGTCATATGGGGAAAAGGTGACTGAAGGGCAGGGTGCTGAGGACCAGAACTGAAAGGCACACAGTTCAGCTCTCAAGTAGAATGTTTGAAGATGTGGGGTATCTCAGAAGAAGTGATTCTGTCTCTGAACGTGTTTTACTCTGCAACGAAAGAGTGGAATATTGTGCAGGGACTTTGAGGATCTAATGGCTCCATGGAATATCTAAAATGCCTCTCCTGTCTTTTCCAATCCTGCAATTCTCTGTTTCTCTGACCAGTGTCAATGATGAACCCATGGTCTTACCCTCATTCACACACAGCCCAGATATGTTCAATACTGGCTAGAGCACATCACTGCTAAAGGCATGTGCTTTTGATTATGATAAATGTCATTGTTTATGATATAATCCTTCCAAAAGATAGGTTCCACAAAGACAAAATAGTTGTTTATTTTATAATTTTATCATTTATTTTCTACAATGAAATTGTTGATTTTTCATGCTGTGTAGGTATAGACCATTTCCTTTCCTACAGAAATGCTGGATGTGGTAAATTAATTCCAAATGGGAATTTGTTTAAAAATTTGATATAGTAAACATGTGGGTGTATAATTGAAGCTACAGGCTTACCCAGTGGCTCAGCGGTAAAGTATCCGCCTGTAATGCAGGAGATGCTTGTTCAATCCCTGAGTCGGGGAGATCCCCTGGAGGAGGTCCTGGCAACCAACTCCAGTATTCTTGCCTGGAGAATCCCATGGACAGAGGTTTCTGGAGGGCTGCAGTCCATAGGATCAAAGAGGGGACATGACTGAAGCAACTGAGCATGCACGCATGCACACAACTGGAGCTACATCTCCTAAAACATGACAAGAGATTATATTTATTGGCTTCTCCAGGAAAACCTTTATAAGCTAGATGCTCAGAAAGTAGTCTATTTTGATTTTTAACAATTTAGGAAGAGTTATGAGGCTTCCCAAAATATCAATAACCTCAGATATGCAGATGACACCACCCTTATGGCAGAAAGTGAAGAGGAACTCAAAAGCCTTTTGATGAAAGTGAAAGTGGAGAGTGAAAAAGTTGGCTTAAAGCTCAACATTCAGAAAACAAAGATCATGGCATCTGGTCCCACCACTTCATGGGAAATAGATGGGGAAACAGTGGAAACAGTGTCAGACTTTCTTTTTCTGGGCACCAAAATCACAGCAGATGGTGACTGCAGCCATGAAATTAAAAGATGCTTGCTCCTTGGAAGGATAGTTATGACCAACCTAGATAGCATATTCAAAAGCAGAGACATTACTTTGCCAACAAAGGTTCATCTAGTCAAGGCTATGGTTTTTCCTGTGGTCATGTATGGATGTGAGAGTTGGACTGTGAAGAAGGCTGAGCGCCAAAGAATTGACACTTTTGAACTGTGGTGTTGGAGAAGACTCTTGAGAGTCCCTTGGACTGCAAGGAGATCCAACCAGTCCATTCTGAAGGAGATCAGCCCTGGGATTTCTTTGGAAGGAATGATGCTAAAGCTGAAACTCCAGTACTTTGGCCACCTCATGGGAAGAGTTGACTCATTGGAAAAGACTCTGATGCTGGGAGGGATTGGGGGCAGGAGGAGAAGGGGACAACAGAGAATGAGATGGCTGGATGGCATCACTGACTTGATGGACGTGAGTCTGAGTGAACTCCGGGAGCTGGTGATGGAGAGGGAGGCCTGGCGTGCTGTAATTCATGGGGTCGAAAAGAGTCAGACACGACTGAGCAACTGATCTGGTCTGATCTGATGAGGCTTCCCTGTTAGCTCAACTGGTAAAGAATCTGCCTGCAATCCAGAAGACCCCTGATCAATCCCTGGGTTGGGAAGATCCCCTAGAGAAGGGATAGACTACCCATTCCAGTATTCTTGGGCTTCCCTGTTGGCTCAGATGGTAAAAAATCTCCCCGCACACTGTTTACAATAGCTAGGACATGGAAGCAACCTAGATGTCCATCAGGAGGCAAATGGATAAGAAAGCTTGGATACACAATGGAATATTACTCAGCCATTAAAAAGAATGCATTTGAACCAGTTCTAATGAGATGGATGACTGGAGCCTATTATACAGAGTGAAGTAATTCAGAAAGAAAAATACCAATACAGTATACTAACACATATATATGGAATTTAGAAAGATGGCAACAATGATCCTATATGAGAGATAACAGAGACACAGATATAAAGAACAGTCTTTTGGACTCTGTGGGCGAAGGCAAGGATGGGATGATTTGAGAGAATAGCATTGAAACATGTATATTATCATATGTGAAACAGATCTCCTGTCCAGGTTCGATGCATGAGACAGGGTGCTCAGGGCTGGTGCACTGGGATGACCCTGAAGGATGGGGTGGGGAGGGAGGTGGGAGGGGGGTTAAGGATGGGGAACATATGTACACCCATGGCTGATTCATGTAAGTGTATGGCAAAAACCACTACAATGTTGTAAAGTAATTAGCCTCCAATTAAAAAAAAAAAAAAAAAGAATCTCCCTGCAATGCAGAAGACCTGGGTTTGATCCCTGGGTTGGGAAGATCCCCTGGAGGAGGGCATGGCAACCCACTCTAGTATTCTGGCCTGGAGAATCCCATGGACAGAGGAGCCTGGTGGGCTACAGTCCATGGGGTCACAAAGAGTTGGACACGACTGAGCAACTTTCACTCACTCAAGGAGAATAGGCTGAAAGTGTATAAAAGTTTTTCCTCAGAATAGATTGTTGAAGTTTGAATTTTAGAAATCTAATCCAAGAACTGATTTTTCTTCTAAACTTCATTTCAGATAATAGGTCATAAGAAATCACATATGTTAGTTTTAATTTCTCAATGAAAGTATGAATTTCAAAGTCTATTTTAATCAAAACTTATTTATGTTAAATTGGTACCAGGTATGATTTTGTAGAAGTTGAAGACATATCTGAAACCAGTACTGTTATTAGAGGACGATGGTGTGGACACAAGGAAGTTCCTCCAAGGATAATATCAAGAACAAACCAGATTAAAATAACGTTCAAGTCTGATGACTACTTTGTGGCTAAACCTGGATTCAAGATTTATTATTCTTTTGTGGTAAGTAGCGTAACCACCCTATGATTAAAAGCAGACACTGGTTAAATGAAGTTTGGAGATCATTTTCTGTGATTAAATTCAGTGGTGTGAAACTGAACGGTGTTAATTGCCTGTGGCATGCTTTGTCCCTGCTTTTGTGGCCAAAATGTCAAAACTTTCTTTAGTGAGGAATGCCATTTTAGATCTGTTCAATCAATGCTTGGGGCCCAAGCATTTGGAAAGAAAGCACAGTGAATAGAAAAAGTAAAATTGTTTACAGTAAAGCATATACCGTTTTCCCTTTGATTCAGCAAAATAAATGTACAGCCAAAGAGAAGCTTTGTGATATTTGAGAAATTGTCTATGTAATTCCAATCACACAAGAGTTCCAATTTTAGTTTAAATTATGACCCAAATTTGGGAATGACCTATGGTATAATCATAGAACCTCAGAGTTAGCAAGCATCTTAAAGACTGGAGTATAATTCAGGACCCAAAGGTTGATTTTTGCTTACTCTACCCATGTTTATTTTTGCTCTCACGTCTGCACCTCGGCAGCCATTTTAAACTTTAAATGCTTCTGTTAGAAGATATTCAACCTCATATTGACGTATAATCTACCTTGTAGTTAAGTCTAGTTGTTGGGTCATACATGGTCATGGATCTCCTTTACTCAGTCATTCATTAGTAAAACAATATAAAGTTCCTTGGAGGAGGAAATGCCAACCCATGCTAATATTCTTGCCTGAAAAATTCCATGGACAGAGGAGCCTGGCGGGCTACAGTCCATGGGGTCGCAAAGCAACTGAGCACATGCCCACACGTAAAGTTCCTGCGTATTATCAGACACTCTGATAGGTGTAGTAGACAAAAGGCAAGCAAGAAGACAGGGTCCTTGACCCTCCTGGAGTTGATAGTCTGGTGGAAGTGACAGTTACAAAGCAGTAAGAACTAATGATGAGTAATGAGACAGAAGGACTGGGTGTTGCAGATGAAGCGCAGGGAGAAGTTGGGATAATTTTGCCTATGTGTTACCTTTAGGATAGATTAAATATCTCTGAATCCTTGAGTCGTTCATAGCATATTGCCTCTTGCTCACCTGGCAGCGTCACTAACTCTCATTCAGTTTATTGCTACCCCTTTTCAAAATGTGGTTGCCAAAATGGAACACAGTACTACAAATGGAGTCAATTTGTGGGGTTTTTCCTCATATGAGTTAAATTTAGAGTAGGAAAAAATCTTTATTTTTTCAAATCTAATGTGGTTTCTTCTCTTTTATTTTGCATTATGATAAGTTATTAAATACTAAGTGAATTCTACATCAGAATACTATAAATGAAAAAATGCATGTGGTGATCCTGGTTCTACTTTAATTTGGGAATAATCCATCAAGCATTATATACATTATTGCATACTCATGCAGTGCTGCTCAGCACTAAAATGGAAGTATGAACCTTTGGTTTCTGCATTTCTTTGCCTTTAATGTGTTCAGTGATGCATCTGTTCTCAATTTTTCATGGACAAAGCAGTCTCAGCATGTTGGACTGGTGATGTGGCAGAATGGCTTAGTTAAGGACCTGTTTTATTCCCTCAACGTATCAAGGACTGTTAGTGCTCGTGTATATGCTTTTTGTGAAGCTTTGGTTATGACTAAGTTAAATGATCCATAAGTCAGTTAGAAACACACTAACTCTAGTATTATGTCTTTAAGGCAAAATAACTCCTTTTCGTTGAAACAGGCAGTGCAGATGTGGATTTAAGGAAAAGGGAGTATTTTCGTTTGAGGTGTTTTGGCTTATAGTGCAGGCTTGTCACTCATTTCCTGGCTGCTGTTAAGTGGAGTGTTGGACAGACTATAGTTTGGATGTAAACTCTTTGGCACGACTCCACTCACTCACTTATTCACCTCCACTAGTACATTCAGTTGTGTTTTTTAGAAATGATGGCTGTCGTACATTTTTTTGTTATACCAGCCTCTTGGTCTGCATTCATTGCAAATAGCTCCAGGCTCCCTTTTCGCTCCTAATAGGCTTCTGGCACTAAATATGATCAATTAGGGCCAAAGTGCTTTGGTGGCTGAATTCCAAGAGGTAGAATGAGCGTAACCTTCAGGTGTATATAAACTCTAGATCTGTGTGACTTTTTGATAAACTCTTCTATTTGAACCTTATTCAACAGGGATCGTTTATGATTTGACCAATGTTTTGGAAAGGTCATTTTATTCATGCTTAAATTTTTCTTGGAAAACCTTTAAAGCAGAGTTTATGAAATCAAATGCTACAGAGACCAGACTTAAAACTCTTAGTGAAAAAAAAAAAAAAAAAAAACATGGTTAGCCCTATATAAAATTAGAGGGAGACAGTGGGATTAAAAATAGTGAGCTCTGATGTATGTAAGTCATATCATTATGCTTCCCACATTATACAGTGCTGTATGTCAATTATATCTCATGAAACTAAAAAAAAAATGACAAGCCTCCTTTAGGTGTATTTAAATAATGAATTTTAAAATGTTGTATAGACCTACAAAGCCTCTCGAATTTGGAGGCAGCTGTTTTGCAATTGCTCCTTTAAGGCATGGCAGGTGCTGGGGAAATTTGGACTGATAATAATTCCTGAGCAATCACTGTGCTCTTAGAAAATGGTGCATAGCTATTTGGATAAGTCAAAACCACCTCCCTTCTCATCTCTACCTTTCCACTTCTCAGCCTTCCATCAAACGCCTCTCTTCTTCCTACCTCAAGACTCTCCTGTTGTACAAGGGCCTCCCTTGAGGCTATAAGTTACAGGTGCCCAGGACCATAAGAGCCCACTGCACTAGAACCACATCTACATGGTTCCCATGCTTATAACATTTTTAGAATAAGTCTGGTGTACATTTTTAGTCTATTTTTCACTCCAGCAAAGTATGGGAGACTGACTAATGGGATAACATCATGATCATTTAGTTTGGGTTAGCAATTATTCTTATAATTGCTACAATTTTGTGTGATGTGCTCATTCAATGATTTACCTTTTTTTCCAACACCTATCACATTCTTTCCTAGGGCAAGGCAGCACAGCCATAGGGGACCACATTGCTACAAAGCTAATTTTGATTCAAAGAATGTTTCCCCAATTATTAATGTGTCATGTAGAATGAGTCTCATACCTTTTGGTTGTATAACCATAAAATGTGGATAATAATTGGAGTTGGTGTGAGATTTTAAATTAATGGCAAATACTTATAATAGCACCTAGGATATAGTGGGAGTGCTCAATAAATAATGGTGATAATGGTCCTATCTTTGCCATCGCTAAGTGTGTGTGTGTGTGTGTGTGTCTCCTCCAGATATGATCAATAGCAATGACCCATTTGAAGGTAGGACAAGTGTCCTGTGTGTATTCTACACAGTGCCTTATACATGGCTAGTGATGATCTTTGTTGAATTGACTCCTACTGAGAAAATGATTCAATTTCATATTTCAATTTTTTCTCTCCTACTGAGTTTTCTTTCCTAATTTCACTCAGTTGAGGAGGATAGATAACCATCAGCACTTCCCAGCTGGCACAGTAGTAAAGAGTCTGCCTGTCAATGCAGGAGGTGCAAGAGACATGTGTTCAGTCTCTGGGTTGGGAAGATCTCCTGGAGTAGGACATGGCAACCCACTCCAGGATTCTTGCCTGGCAAATTCCATGGACAGAGGAGCCTGATGGCCTATAGTCCATGGGGTCACAAGGAGTCGGACACGACAGACCACACAACACAGTAAAAACAACAGATACCATCAGAGAGCATAATGAATAATGTCATCAAATTGTTAGCAAAATGTGTTTGTCTAAATAAATTAGGCTCTGCCATCGCAAATTTAGTTTACTGGGGAATGAATGGATTGATTGGATTGTTAGGAATCTTTTTGAAGACCATTAAGTAGATTATTGGAAAGGTGTCAGTTATTAGACTCCAAGCGTGTGGTGTGCAAAGAAGTCTGCAAGCATGTGTGTGAATTTCAGCTCTGCTTCTTACTGACCAAAGGCTCAGTTTTGTCATCTGTAAGATTGTGATCATGCTGCCTGATATACAATTAACTAGTTATTGGGTTAAGTAATGTTTGTAAAGCACCCTGCCTGGAACTTGGTAAAATTACACAAATACCTACTGTTCTTATTGTTATCATTATCACTGGTGTAATTATTAATGTATCATCAGGTGATAAGTGAACTTGGCAGACATATACAAACAGCCCAGTTGTCACTGTGTGTGTGTATGTATGCACATATACACATACTTCTGACCATAATTCACTTCTGACCTCCAAAGTAAAAGCATTTCATTTCATATTGTGACAAACATTAAAAAAGCCTTTTATTTGTATATATGTGTTTAATGAAAGTGAAAGTGAAGTCGCTCAGTCATGTCTGACTCTTTGCGCCTCCATGGACTGTAGCCCCCCCAGGCTCCTCCATCCATGGAATTTCCCAGGCAAGAATACTGGAGTGGGTTGCCATTTCCTTCTCCAGGGGATCTTCCTGACTCAGGGATCGAACCTGGGTCTCCCACATTGCAGGCAGATGCTTTTACCATCTGTGCCACCAGGGAAACCTGTGTTTAATGAAAAGTATATTTTAATTCAAAAAATTATTTTTAAAACTTGTATTGATATATAGATGATTTACAACATTAAAATATTAAATATTAAAGTAAAAATTAAATTACTTGAAAGCTAACCCATTTGATTTATTAACAAACTCTAGTTTATTTTTTAAATTGAATTTAATAATACCTTATAAACATTTTCTAAGATTAAAAAAGCAATTTTATCTGTTACTAACTGTGTACCTCTGTAGTTTGAATCAACTTCAAGTAGCACAGTTAAAATTTCCATTGAGGTTTAAACTCCACATGAATCATGGTTTTGCATTATAAATAATTATTTAAAATAGATGCAGAAAGGGAAGGGGATGGAAAAGAAGAAGATGAGGTTGCAAAGAAAAGGGAAGAATAAGGCCATTGAGTTAATAACGAAGATTCTGATTTGTAATAGCTTTCACAGATTCTAATTTTGCTCACCTAAAACTTGCCAGTTGGTGAAACAAAAACAAAATAATGATGGGCAATTCATTATTATTGCCATAAACTAAATTCTCAAAGCTAGAAACTAAAGGACCTTATTCACTTTCTCTACAAAATATGGAAATTCCATGTTTATTTCCATTGTCAGATCAAAATTGTTGAAGGTTTTTGAACATCCCTGGTTGTTCTGATCACATCAGCCAGGACTATTTGTAGAGCCAAGGATGGTCAAGATGAGGATGGTCATCACAAGGCAGATCCTGTTTCCCTCCACTTCACTTCAGTATATCCTACTGAAGGTTTGGCAATAAGAGAGATGCAGTATTATTTATTAAATACCTACTGTATGCTAGACCAAGCTCAGTCTAGGGTCCTGGAAATACAGCTGTGAGAAAGATAGGCAGATCTTTGTCCTCAGGATCTCATATAGTTGTTCAGTCACTCAGTCGTGTCTAACTGTTTGTGACCCCATGGACTGCAGCACGCCAGGGCTCCCTGCCCATCGCCAACTCCTAGAGCTTACTCAAACTCATGTCCATTGAGTCAGTGATTCCATCCAACCATCTCATCCTCTATCGTCCCCTTCTCCTCCTGCCTTCAATCTTTTCCAGCATCAGGGTCTATTCTAATGAGTTAGCTCTATGCAGCAGGTGGCCAAAGTATTGGAGTTTCAGCTTCAGCATCTGTCCTTCCAATGAATATTCAGGGTTTATTTCCTTTAGGATGGACTGGCTTGATCTTCCTGCAGTCCAAGGGACTCTCCAGAGTCTACTCTAACACCACAGTTCAAAAGCAGCAATTTATCATTGCTCAGACTTCTTTATGGTCCAGCTCTCTCATCCATCCATGATTACCAGAAAATCCATAGCTTTGACTATACTTCGTTGGCAATGTCTCTGCCTTTTAATACACTGTCTGGGTTTGTCATAGCTTTTCTTACAAGAAGCAAACATTTTAATTTCTTGGCTGCAGTCACATCTGCGATGATTTTGGAGCCCAAGAAAATAAAATCTATCACTGTTTCCATTGTTTCCCCATCTATCTGCCATGAAGTGATGGATCTGGATGCCATGATTTTAGTTTTGTTTTTTTTTGAATGTTGAGTTTTAAGCAACTTTTTCATTTTCCTCTTTCACCTTCATCAAGAGACTCTTTACTTCTTCTTAGCATTCTGCCATAAGGGTGGTGTCATCTGCATATCTGAGGTTATCGCTGTTTCTCCCTGCAGTCTTGATTCCAGCTTGTGCTTCATCCAGCCTGGCATTCCACATGATGTGCTCTGCATATAAGTTAAATAAGCAGGGTGACAATACACAGCCTTGTTGTACTCCTTTCCCAATTTTGAACCAGTCTGTTGTTCCATGTCCGGTTCTAACTGTTGCTTCCTGACCTTCATACAGGTTTCTCAGCAGGCAGGTAAGGTGGTCTGGTGGAAACAAACAATAAACATTTATGTAAACAAGAGAGTAAGTACATATATACAAACATAGATTTTTTTGAGATTCAATAGTAACTAGAAAGAGGATAAAAGAGAATATTTTCACAGAGGATGACTGGAAAAAGACCCACTCCACTTAGAGAGTCAAGGGAGATCTGTGTGTGTAAAATTTGAGTTGATACGGAAAGAGGAGCCAGCAGCACCAACACCATGTGGAAGTATGCGAGAAATGCTTTAAGAAAAAAGGCAACAAATGCTAAACCCTGAAACAGAAAAAAGAAGAATCTTTTCTTTGATAGCAGTGAATCTCTTGGCATCTTGGGATTCCAGCCACTGTAAGGAGGCAAACATAAGAGAGGGAAGTAAAACAGTAGCTGATCCTCCCTCAGTCGAGTGTCAGAAGGTTTTCTTATCCTCATCTGACCCCATCCTGTTTTGCATGTTTCTCAAACCTTTTAGTACTGAGACCAGGTGAGGTAGCTAAAATCAGAGAGTTAGCTCAGGGCAGATACTAAGAAAGTATCAACAAGATAACAAAGTGTGGAGCAGAAAGAAAACCCAGGATCATGGTCTGTGTCAGACCGGATGAGAGTACACGCATACCCCTAAAGGCCCCAAGTGAGGGTCGGAGCAGTAGGATGCATGTTGGCAAGCCCAGGGGCATCAAAGGATACTGGTTGAAGCAATCATTCCTAAGGCCAGAGTCTTGTTGCAACAATTCTTAGGCAAAGGTAGATAAGTATTCTTATTTAAAGTTTTACAGATGTTCTAAAATTTCACCAATTACAAAGAACATTTTTTGATAAACTAGGAGTCTCATTGGGAAGGTTAAGTGAATCAGTTATTTTAATCAACTTGTGTTCAGAAAACCTGAATACATAATGAGAACTTTGATTGAGTTCTTAAGAGAGTAAAAAGCAAAATTCAATATAGTCCTGGGGCAAAGGATAATTTAACAAGGAGCATGGCTAGGTCTAGAAGCAAATGATAGGAGGAGAATAAAGGGAAATGGGCTCTTGCAGATGGAGTGGGGAGCAGAAGACGAGGGGGTAAAAATAGGATTAAGGAAGCAGGAGAAGACAAGAAAGTGAGGTAGAATGAAATCCTATGATAGTATTTTCCCCTGTGGAATTCAGGGCATTTTTGCTAGTTGTATATTCATTTCAATGTATTATTCAAAGGGCTTTTTATTGGGCACCTACTATTTTTCATGCACTTTGATAAATACTGGGTAGTGCACAAAACACAACAAGGTTCCTACTCTTGTAGAACTTACAGTTTGGTAGACACAGTCCTGATGATGATAAAAATATATTATAAAATAATAATAAGAGCATATAACTCCGGGTTATTGTGAGGAATAAATATACAGGGCAATGTATGTGAAGTGTTTAATGCAGCATGTGGCATATTATAATCTGCTTCTATTAAACCATGCATTGCATGAAGACTGATTGTAAGAAAAATACAGAATCTTGGAGAACCAATGCTTAGACCAACCCTCTTCTTTTATAAGTGAGGCAGTGAACTCAGGTTGGGTAACTTTACTAGTGAAACAGTGAACACAGCTTGTGAGTTTGTGATCACAGAGCTCACACATGTGTTATCCAAGAGATGAAAGCTGTGGACCCTATCCAAAGAAAAATAAATATATCTAAAGTTGCACAGAGTACCAGGGAAGCCCCCTAAATCTTATCTGTGATGGCCCTTAGATGCAGTTAAGAACCCCACACATATTGCCTCTGCATGTTCTCTGATTTGGGGAATGTTTTCCTCCACGTTGGCTAGTCCTCCCCAACATAAGCAGTGTTTGAAATAGTACTTTATTACTGTAATTAATTTTCCTCATAAAACCCATGCACTAATCACATGAGCAGATGACTCCCCAGGCACTGAGTAAACACATTTCCAACCTTGTGAGGGATGCTGTATAATGACACCTGGACAGTCCAGTATCCTGTTTATCTAGCATTAAGTTATACAGACTTGCCACAAGTAAACTTTTTATCCCTAAAAATCATAAAGATGCACTGATATTAAATAACTGGACCTCTTTATATACATACCATTTTTTCTCTATAACTGTGCTTTTTGATGTCCTAATATTTTGGTAGATGAAGAAAGTGAGAAAGTTGAAGAAGGAAAAAGCTATTCAATTATATTAGAAGGTGATTTGCATATTAAAAATATGCTTAAAGCAAGAGCAGTATTTATTTCTTAAAAAGCTTTGAAGAAGTGAATCTCAGTAAGAAAATATCTCTACCTAATGTTCACTTATCAATTCAACAGATAATTCTGAGAACTCACTGTGGATAATAAGAAGAAAATTATATTCCTTTGAGGGAGAAAGACATATTAATTATAAAACACTGTGAATTGCAGTGATGAAATGTGCATGGAATATTCTGGGCACACAAGGAAGAAGAACGCTTAATCTCACAAAAATGGGACTTGCTGCTCTAAGGGAAGAAAAAAAAAAGTATTTTTTTCCCCTCTACCCGCATAGGTTCTGTTTTCAACTGTGTAAATTAGACTGACAGAAACCAAATCAACAAGAAAAGCAAACAAATTATTCACACATACATATCACACACACGTGGGAGTTACTCAGTTGAGTAAGTCAGAGTGGTGGTTAGAACCTGGGCTTATATAACATTTTAACCAAAGGATAATACATTTTCAGAGAAGTGACAAGACAATGGAAAAGGACTTTGAAGATTCTAGGGCAGAACATTTTGGAAAGGTAAATATATGGGAGAACAAATGGAAGCAAAGGACTAGTGAGAAAAGTTTGTTATGTGGACTCCTCTGGTGCCTCAGTAGGCTGCTAAGGGTGCAGAGTCATCTCTGATGAGGGCTGAGGTGCGACCTTTATGAACATATGTGTTTCTAGGCACATAGGGGGAGAACAGAGACCTTTCCTGAGCCTGCTTCTCAGTTGCCTTCAGCTCAATATAATTCTTAGGCCAAAGTGGCATATTTGAGGGTGGCGTATTCCACTACGCTTCTCTGGACTGGGTCAGGGAGGGGAGCGGACCCTGAGAAGAGAATGCTGCCTAAACAAAAGCACGAAGTCAGAGAAGCCAGGCGTTTCAGACTATTCTGATGAACTAATTCAAAGGGTTTCAGCTTGAGGCTGCTAAGCATTTACTACCTTTCTTTATTCTTGCCAGTAGAAAGGAGATGCATGCATGCATGCTAAGTTGCTTCAGTCATGTCTGACTTTTTGCAGCTGTATAGACTGTAGCCCTCCAGGCTCGTCTGTCCACGGGATTCTCCAGGCAAGAATACTGGAATGGGTTGTCATGGCTTCCTTCAAGAGATCTTTCCATTCCAGGAGTCAAACCCACATCTCTTACTTCTCCTGCATTGGCAGGTGGGTTTTTTTTTTTTTTTTTTTTACTACTAGAGTCACCTGGGAAGCCCAGAAAACAAAAGAAGTCAAAAGATGATCAAAGAAGCAACTTTATTAATGGTGGTCCATAAAATGCCAAAGCTCAGGACTTCTTGTAAAACTGGAGTGGAGAATTAGGCTGTGACCCAAGGCCAAAGTATGGGTGCACCAATACTGTCATACAAATTCAGGATCAAGGATTCTTTCCAGGGCTCTAGGGGGTATACTTGGGAGAAGGCAATGGCACCCCACTCCAGTACTGTTGCCCGGAAAATCCCATGGATGGAGGAGCCTGGTAGGCTGCAGTCCATGGGATCACTAAGAGTCAGACACGACTGAGCGACTTCACTTTCACTTTCCACTTTCATGCATTGGAGAAGGAAATGGCAACCCACTCCAGTGTTCTTGCCTGGAGAATCCCATGGATGGAGAAGCCTGGTAGGTTGCAGTCCATGGGGTCGCACAGAGTCGGACATGACTGAAGCAACTTAGCAGTAGCAGCAGTAGCAGGGGGTATACTTACATGCCCCTCCAACCACAGGGAAGATCACAGGCCTGGTGACAGATAGTCTCCAGCAGCGGGGAGAATGCACTGAGGACAGGACAGCTGACTCCAGGCCCAGCCATGCTCAGCAGATGGAGCAGAGGAGAGCTGAGACCCTTTCCAGGGGCTAACATCAGAATCAGGCCACCCCAGAGAGCAAAGGGGAGAGGGGATGGGGGTGGGAGGCAAGACAAAAGAAGTGACGAAGACAAGGAATCTATGAAGGAGAAAAACAAAAATGTCTATTAATCTTTATATCTGTGGACTGAGGGAGTAACATGGAGAGAAGCTTTTCTCCTCCAGAAGAGTAAGCAGAGCTCTTTGTGCCCCTGAAGGGTCCAAACCCACAGTGATTTTTGTGGTTTGTTTTTTTTTTTTTCAATCAGTCATCTTTGCTGGCAGTCCTTGGGGACTCAGTCCTACCCACCTCTGGTCCTAAGGAGAACTGGGTGACCCCCTTCTTCTATATAAGAATCAGCTATTCTGTCTGGGAAATTGAAGATTCCTGGAACACTGGGGAGATGCCAGTCTTCTCTCCCAGGTGAACCAAAGAATGATTAATCAATCATACAGACAGGACTCATTTAGCCTTGAAAATAACCACTCGTGACATCCCTTTATCAGTAGGAACGTGGTGAATTAAGGCTGACCTCCATTCAACATTGCTTCTTTCACCTGTGAGAAAATTGCGTTATGTATTCAAAGTGACTCTTCCCTTATTTTGCAATTGAAAATAGGAGCCAGGCAGGAAAAAAAAAAAAAATAGAGATTGAAAAGGCATGGAAAAAGAGAGAGACATGAATACCTGATCAGGTGATCAGGGCTCCTTGGCTGGGCCCTGCTTGCTGCTTCCTGACTGGTCTCCCGCCCCCCGTCTCCCTGACTTCAGTCTCTCCTGCATGTGACTGCCAGAGGAAGAAGCAAAGCTGTAATCAGGACACTTTCAGCTGAACACTTGTGAATGAGTTTCAGTTTCCTGTGGAGTACTGTGCAGATGCCTCACTCAGACACCGAGCTGTCTGTATTCTGATCCTCCTCATGTTCTAGCTTTGGTTCTGCCCTCTCCTTCCTCGGATTGCTCAGTCCAGACCTGCAGCCGTATGACCAGGCGGTCCATACTTCATGATTGTCCTCCTCTAATCTCTCCAGTTAACTTTCCCACAGACACTTCTTCAAGAATCCAAGCCCTCCTCTCTCTGTCAGACATATTCATGTCAAAGATACCACTTGTCCTTAGCTCCTCACCCACAAATACGCCTTCCCTTTGTCAGGCACCCATCTTGCTAGTCTTTGTCAACATTATGGTTTTTCAAAGAAGTAATGTGTAGATATCCCAGCTGTTTTTGAAAATACATAGAAAAGTAAAAAAATTAAAACCCACCAATAGCTCCCATCATCAAGTACAACCACTGTGGATATTGTGGATCTTTCTTTCCAGCTGTTTTCTTATCCCATAGAAACCTATGCACAGGTCTCAGTGTCTCCATTGGAGTGAAAGCTCCTGGAGGGCTGGGAGCACCTTATTCCTATAGGTCTATCACAGGGCATTGTACTAAGTATGTCTTAACATGTTTCATTGAGCTGAACCAACAAGTATTCATTGAGTACCTGTGATGCATCTGATCACTTGGAGTAGAAGCAATATATGGGGCTGGCCAAAAAGTTTGTTTGAGTTTTTGCATAGGCTGCTGAGGAAAAGCCTAAATGAACTTTTTGGCCAACCCAATATAAAAGCAATCCCCAATGATCTATAAAGAGACAATTGATTGTCTTTTTTCAGACTTAGGGCCAGAAAAACTCACTTGCTCTCACTCTGTTGTTATAGTCATATCAATTTACCAACGAACCTCAGCGGTTTGGTCCAAGATTCGCTGGGCATTGGAAGGGGTGGGGGTGTGAATGGAGGAGTAGTGGCCACTAGAGGGGTCAAATGTCAGGGGAATTGTGGAATGGAACCAGGTACCCTTATTCTAAAATCTGCCTCCACTACATTTAATTGCATATGTAACAGCCTGCATGTGTAACAGTCTGACCTCAGCATTTCTTATATCAGACTATGCAATAGCAATACCATTGCAGACGTGGATCAGATCCTCTATTGATGCAGCTTCTGAGCTGTCATACCTCATGGAGAAAGTCAGCAGCTTTGAAAGACTCAGGACTGCTTATGTGCTCTACTGCTCTCAGCTGCTCAGTCACGTCTGACCCTTGACGACCCCATAGATTGTCATCCACCAGGCTCCTCTGTCCATGGGATTTCCCAAGCAAGAACACTGTTGTGGGTTGCCATTTCTGCCTCCAGGGATCTTCCTGACCCTGGAGAGATTAAACCAGCATCTCCTGCATTGGCAGGTGAGTTATTTACTGCTGAGCCCACCTGGAAAGCCCATCAGGACTTCTTAATAATTGCGAAAGGTCTTTGAGGTCCTGATGTCTGTTTTAGCATGGGTCTTTGCTGAGGCCTCAGGAGCTTTCCAGGTTTTTAAAATATTCCAGAACTATTTATTTGTTGTTTTTTGAGGTTTTTTGTACAGGTTTGAGGATATATGAGTCAGAAACACTCAAATTCAAATCTATGAATTGATGTATCTGTGAGACCTGGGACACATCATTCAAACTGTCCAAGCTGCTGTTTTAAATTCATAAAATGAAAAGGAACCACATGCATCATAGAGCTGCCTGAGGATTACCTTTCAAATATATGGGTTTGATAAACTATGTACAACAGATGGAACTGTTATTATTACTGTTACCATCAAAATGTCTTTGGAGAATTAGAATCCAATTAAGTATATCCCAGGTCCTTTAAGAGAGTCTGTGCCTTAGTTCATCTGGGTTGTCATAACAGAATATTATAGGCTAGGTGGCTTAGAAGAAACAGAAATTTATTTTTCACAGTTTTGGAGGCTGGGATGTCCAAGTTCATGGCACCAGGAGACTCAGTGTCTGGTGAGAGCCTGCTTCCTGGTTCAGAGACAGTCCTCATTTTGCTATGACCTCACATTGCAAAAGCAGGCAGGGAGCTCTCTGGGGCCTCTTTTATTAATATAAGAACACTAATTCCATTCATGAGCTCTCCCCCTTCATGACCTACTCACCTCCCAAAGGCCCCACTTCCTGAAACTAACACTGAGGTTTAAGTTGCAACATACTAATTTTGGGGAGACACACCAGTCAGTCTCTATAGCATGTTGGAACCTGACAAGCACTGGGGACTTGGAGTAAGGTCAGGCCTAGGAACAGTTCTGCTGTGTGATTCTGATTCCGAGTAAACCCACACCCTGAGGCAGAGTTGAGAGGAGAGAAAGCCAAAACCTAATAGCTCTGTTCTGCTAAACTACATTAAATGTATGTTCTCTTCATCCCTTTTGAACTGCTCAGCAAAATATCTTGAACTATACCTTTAATGTGAAGATTCTAATTTTAGTAGTATATTTGGAGTTTAAAAGTTCCTTGATGTCACCCTTGTAGAAAGATATCCGTTCCTCACCTACAAAATACTGTGCAACAGCCCCTTTGGCTCAAAGACAAGCTAGGTCTCTGAAGTCTATAGTTTTTCAGGCTATGAGTACTCAATGTCATATTCTGGCTTTTCTTAAAGTGTTAAAAACAGTTATTTTTACAAGGAGAAAAAGACACTAAAATGTCCTAGTATTTTAATCTCTGTGATATATCTTTCGACAACAGATAACAAAGAAATATGAATTTGAAATAGAAACATTTCTTTTAGCCATGAGAGACAACTTAGACAGGGAAGGTATTTTTAAATCAAAAAAGAACAGAAATGTGGATATAAAATCTTAACCAAAAAATCAGTCTTGGAGGAAAATCTATTGTAATGGTAGAGCTCTAAACTAAAATTGAAGACCAGTTCCTCATTTTTATTTAATGGTACAATTAGTTAGAATAAACAACTATCAATGATCTGTTTTCTTCTGCTCCTTTTGTAGGAACTTCCCTTGGGTATCAAAAATATGTTATTTATGAAAATGAAAATAAAATGATTGTTTCTAAGTCCTGTTGCAGGCAGAATGGCAAAGCAGATCTGATTTTATGTGTCCTCAGTTTCCTTTTGGGATCTTCTAAATTCAGTCTCTCATTCATTCTATATATATATATATTTTTTTTTAATGTATTTATTTTTTATTGAAGGGGAGAGGGCAGGAGAGGGTGAGATGTATGGAAAGAGTAACATGGAAACTTACATTACCATATGTAAAATGGATAGCCCATGGGAATTTGCTGTATGGCTCAGGAAACTCAAACAGGGGCTCTGTATCAACCTAGAGAGGTGGGGTGGGGAGGGAAGTGGGAGGGAGTTTTGAAAGGGAGGGGATATAAGTATACCTGTGGCTGATTCATGTTGAGGTTTGACAGAAAAGAGAAAAATTCTGTAAAGCAATGATCCTTCTACATGTTTTGTGTGTGTGTGGATCTCCATCTCTATGTCAAGTTCCAATTCCTGAAAATACAAATAAGATTGGACATCTACCCTCAAGAGCATAAAATTAAACAGATCTGCAGTGATCAGAGATAGCAGAAACATACCCGAGAAGTCCTAGGAGGGGAGACGGGGAGAGAGTTGATAACTGTGTCTCAGGGGAAGAGAAGGTGGTCAGGAAATGATTCACAGAGGAAGCAGGGACTGACCCAAGGAAGAGGTGGGGAATCACTCAATCCAGGCTGAGGGAACAACATGAGTCACTGCCTGATAACGGCTAAAAGCCTTACCCATCCCAAGTTATTTGCATTTAAAAGTGATAAATCCTAAAGCTAAAAGGAAGAAAATTGGCCAAAAGCAATTCAGGCTTAAACCATAGAATATAATTTAGACAGCATGAAGCGTCACAGTTCAAAGAAAATGATTCTGAATCAAGTGTTTGCAGTAAACCATCTCAGGCTTTTTCTTTTTTTTAATATAGGTGCTGAGAATTTACCCCAGACTTAGTGAATCAGAATCTCAGAGAAAGGGCCTGCAAAACTATTTTTTAAATGTGCCTCAATTGATTCGAATGTGCTGCCCTGATAAGAACTATTTCCTTTCCCTCTTCCACAGAGTCCAAAAGACTGTTCTATACATCTGTGTCTCTTTTGCTAAGAATTCTTAATTTATAAGCAGAGCCCCAGTCTATACTAATCTTTAAGGATACTATCCTTAACTTTATGTTTGCTACTCAATTCACCAATTCAGTAGCACTGAGTTTACCACAGCTTTTTGCAGCACTTATGTGTTGACATTTCTTGTTCTGGTTTTAACTGGACTAGGAGCACTTTGGAGAAGGCAATGGCAACCCACTCCAGTACTCTCGCCTGGAAAATCCCATGGACAGAGGAGCCTGGTAGGCTGTGGTCCATGGGGCTGCACAGAGTCGGACAGGACTGAGTGACTTCACTTTCGCTTTTCACTTTTATGCATTGGAGAAGGAAATGGGAACCCACTCCAGTGTTCAACCCACTCCAGTGATCCAGGATCCCAGGGAAGGGGGAGCCTGGTGGGCTGCCATCTATGGGGTCGGACACGACTGAAGAGTTGGACACGACTGAAGTGACACAGCAGCAGCAGCAGCAGCAGCAGGAGCACTTTAAAAGAGACAACTACAAACCTTAATTATATGGTCTGGTGCTTAATCATGTCACTTAGTAGTATGGCACTCACTAAGTATTCCTGGATGAATTAACAGTCTGTAAACTTCCAGAAGTCATTACAAACATATCTAAAGAACCTACTATGTAGCAAGGACATAGTAGGACTGACTGAGATAAGATGTGGGAAAGTCTTTTGTAAAATGTAAATGCGTCATAGTTTCCAAATATTGTAACAGACTACCAAGTATGTTTCTTAATTTCATTAAAAACTCAGTAGGCCGAATTCACACTTTTTACTCACTTCGCTTCAGTCGCTCAGTTGTGTCCAATTCTTTGTGACCCCATGAATCACAGCTCACCAGGCCTCCCTGTCCATCACCAACTTCCGGAGTTCACCCAGACTCATGTCCATCGAGTCGGTGATGCCATCCAGCCATCTCATCCTCTGTCGTCCCCTTCTCCTCCTGCCCCCAATCCCTCCCAGCATCAGAGTCTTTTCCAATGAGTCAGCTCTTCCCATGAGGTGGCCAAAGTACTGGACTTTCAGCTTTAGCATCATTCCTTCCAAAGAAATCCCAGGGCTGATCTCCTTCAGAATGGACTGGTTGGATCTCCTTGCAGTCCAAGGGACTCTCAAGAGTCTTCTACAACACCACAGTTCAAAACTGTCAATCCTTCGGCGCTCAGCCTTCTTCACAGTCCAACTCTCGCATCCATACATGACCACAGGAAAAACCATAGCCTTGACTAGACGGACCTTTGTTGGAAAAGTAATGTCTCTGCTTTTCAATATGCTCTCTAGGTTGGTCATAACTTTTCTTCCAAGGAGTAAGTGTCTTTTAATTTCATGGCTGCTGTCACCATCTTTTACATCAATGTAAATATATTTAAGCCCCATGAAAAGAGACCTCTAAATTAATTAGTTTTCTTAATTCCTCACATCAACAGCCTGCTAGTGCACATCTTCCTTTAGTCCGTGTTCTGTGTGGAGGTGACAGGTAGAGGCGTGCACAGTGGCCCGTTTCAAAGACAGTATTCATGTTGTGATCTATTCATGAAAAAAGAAAGCAAAGCGACTTCCTCACCTCACGCATAGCATCTCACACATAGCCCATCTCTTCTCTCAGTAAACCAGATTGCATTTTGAAGGCACTATTGTTCCAACCTTCTGTTAAGAAAAAATGTCTTCAATTTCTGTTTTGAAAAAATCGTTTTCTAAGACAGAGAAAATACACCTAACAGGGTGTGTTTGCTCAGCTGTTAACAATGAGAATGACAACTTTTGTGATGAGAATACTGTTGGCGCCTGCAGCTTTTGCGTCTCTCACCCTCCCCTGGGCTGCAGAGTGCAATGACTTTGTCTGCAGTGACTTGCTATACAGTACCAGCCTTCGTTCCCCATGTGCTAATGCTATGCTATGCTAAGTTACTTCAGTCGTTTCCGACTCTGTGCGACCCCATAGACGGCAGCCCAACAGGCTCCCCGTCCCTGGGATTCTCCAGGCAAGAACACTGGAGTGGGTTGCCATTTCCTTCTCCGATGCATGAAAGTGAAAAGTGAAAGTGAAGTCGGTCAGTCGTGTCCGACTCTTAGCGACCCCATGGATTGCAGCCTAACAGGCTCCTCCGTCCATGGGATTTTCCAAGCAAGAGGTACTGGAGTGGGGTGCCATTGCCTTCTCTGTGTGCTAATAATTCTATAGAAAGAAAGTGAAAGTGAAGTCGCTCAGTCATGTCCGACTCTTTGCGACCCCATGGACTGTAGATTACCAGGCTCCTCAGTCCATGGGATTCTCCAGGCAAGAGTACTGGAGTGGGTTGCCATTTCCTTCTCCAGGGGATCTTCCTGACCCAGGGATCGAACCCGGGTCTCCCCCGTTCCAGGTAGACGCTTTAACCTCTGAGCCACCAGGGGAGCACTAGTAATAATTCTATAACCTCTACTTAAAATTCTACAAACTCTGCTGCTCAACACATTCCAGTTTGAATAACTACTACCTCACTTTATTATTTAGATTGCTGGTCTCAGTAACCATATTTTTCATGGAAAATAAAAATTTCTGACCACAATTCTTTTAGGTATATTGAAACCCAGTTTCCAACATGAAATGGAGGATTCCCCAAACTGGCAAACAGTTCTTGCACACCAACAAAATACCCAAGAATTCAACTCTGTTCTGATACTGTCTACTTGGGGAAAGCCTCAGATTTCACAGGTTAAGGGCTCATTCCACACAATTCCCCCATCCTCTTCCCTCAAAAACTTCAAACTGTTATAAAAGGATGTAACTCTAGAACAACCAAATGGAGGAGATGCCTAGGGCAAGGTACTTGGGAAGGGGCAAAGAAGTTCATATCCTCCTCCAATGCACCACTCTCCCTACCTCTCACTAGCCCAGAAGCTCTTTGACCCCGTCCTTTTGAGTTTTTATAGAGGCTTCATTACATAGTTATAACTCATTGAATCTTTGGCTGTTAGCAACTGATTCCACCTCCAGCCCCTATTCGATCCCTGGGTCGGGAAGATCCCCTGGAGAAGGATATGGCAACCCATTCCAGTATTCTAGCCTGGAAGATCCCATGGACAGAGGAACCTGGTGGGCTGCAGTCCAGGGGGTTGCAAAAGAGTCAGGCATGATTTAGCAACTAAACCCACAACAGCTAGCCCCTTTCCCTCCCTGGAGGTCAGGGGTGGAACTGAATATTGCAACTCTCTTGGTTCTCCAGGTGACCAGCCTCCATTAGGTGTGGTTAAAAAAAAAGGTAAGATTTTTAATGTAACAGAAGAATTACTACTTTATAACTGTCCACATTAGGAGACTCCGGAGTTTGGGAAGAAGCTGTGAGTCAAAAACTGTGGACAAAGAGCATATGAGAAATGTATTTTGCTCATTTGAATGCTCAAGTATGTTTATTGTAACAAAATCACAATAATGTATTCCATTATCTTCAAATATATTTGTTGTTGTTCAGTTGCTCAGTCATGTCTGACTCTTTGTGATCCCGTGGATTGCAGCATGCCAGGCTTCCCTGTCCTTCACTATCTCCCAGAGGTTGCTCAAACTCATGCCCATTGAGTCAGTGATGCCATCCAACCATCTCATCCTCTGTCATCCCATTCTTCTCAAACTTTCTAGGCATCAGGGTCTTTTCAAGTGAGTTGGCTTTTTGTATCAGGTGGCCAAAGTATTGGAGCTAAGCTTCAGCTTCAGTCCTTCCAATGAATATTCAAGGTTGATTTCTGTTATGATTGACTGGTTGGATCTCCTTGCAGTCCAAGGGACTCTCAAGAGTCTTCTCCAACACCACATTTCAAAAGAATTAATTCTTTGGTTCTCAGCCTTCCTTATGGTCCAACTCTCACATCCATACATGACTACTGGAAAAAATAGCTTTGACTAGACAGACCTTTGCTGGCAAAGTAATATCTCTGCTTTTTAATATGCTGTCTAGGTTTGTCATAGCTTTTCTTCCAAGGAGCAAGCATCTTTTAATTTCATGGCTGCAGTCACCATCTGCAGTGATTTTGAAACCCAAGAAAAGAAAGTCTGTCACTGTTTCCATTGTTTCCACATCTATTTGCCATGAAGTGATGGGACCAGGTGCCATGATTTTAGTTTTTTGAATGTTGAGTCAGTTTTCACACTCTCCTCTTTCACTTTCATCAACAAGCTCTTTAGTGTCTCTCTGCTTTCTGTGATAAGGGTGATGTCATCTGCATATCTGAGGTTATTGATATTTCTCCAGCAATCTTGATTCTAGCTTGTGCTTCATCCAGCCTGCCATTTCACATGACGTACTCTGCATATAAGTTAAATAAGCAGGGTTAAATATATAGCCTTGATGCACTCCTTTCCCAATTTGGAACCAGTCCATTTTTTCATGTCTGGTTCTAACTGTTGCTTCCTGACCTGTATACAAGTTTCTCTGGAGGCAGGTAAGGTGGTCTAGTATTCCCATCCCTTTAAGGATTTTCCATGGTTTGTTGCGAATCACACAGTCAAAGGCTTTAGTGTAGTCAGTGAAGCAGAAGTACATGTTTTTCTGGAGTTCTCTTGCCTTTTCTCTGATACAACTGGTGTTGGCAATTTGATCTCTGGTTCTAAATCTCTTTTCTAAATCCAGCTTGAACATCTGAAATTTTTTGGTTCATGTACTGTTGAAGTCTCACTTGGTAAATTTTGAGCATTGGTTTGCTAGCATGTGAAATGAGTGCAATTGTGCAAATGTGTATATTTTTTGCTATTGACCTTCTTTGGGATTGGAATGAAAAATGATGTTTTCCAGTTCTATGGCCACTGCTGAGTTTTCCAAATTTGCTGGCATATTGAGTGCAGTACTTTAATAGCATTACATTTTAGGATTTGGAATAGCTCAGCTGGAATTCCATCACCTCCACTAGCTTTGTTCATAGTGATGCTTCCTACAGCCCCCTTGACTTCACCTTCCAACCTTCACCTGGTTCTAGGTGAGTGATCACACTGTCATGGATATCCAGGTCTTTAAGAGCTTTTTTGTATATTTCTTCTATGTATTCTTGCCACCTCTTCTTAATATCTTCTGCTTCTGTTAGGTCCATACCGTTTCTGTCCTTTATTGTACCCATCTTTACATGAAATGTTCCCTTGGTATCTCTAATTTTCTTGAAGAGATCTCTAGTCTTTCCCATCCTATTATTTTTCCTCTATTTCTTTGCATTGATCACTGAGGACAGTTTTCTTATCTCTCTTTGCTCTTCTTTGGAACTCTGCATTCAGATGAATATATCTTTCCTTTTCTCCTTTGCCTTTAGCTTCTCTTCTTTTCTCAGCTATTTGTGAGGCTTGTCAGGCAGCCATTTTTGTCTTTTACATTTCCTTTTCTTGAGGATGGTCTTGATCCCTGCCTCCTGTACAATGTCATGAACCTCCATCCATAGTTCTTCAGGCACTCTGTCTATCAGATCTAATGCCTTGAATCTATTTGTCACTTCCACTGTATAATCATAAGGGATTTGATTTAGGTTAAAAATTAGATTTAAATCCTCAAATATATAATAACTAACAATTGGCCCTCCCATTCTTGCCCTAACTTTGTAGGTGAAGAAGGACTGACAGTAAGATTCACATCTATACACACTTGGCATATTTGAGTGAAACATAATCAAAATAGAACTAAGTAATATATATATCATTTGATTTGTCTATGTATACTCATTCATATACTATAACTACCAGGAAGGAATTGAAGCAGCTGATTCAGCAAATATAATTATAGGGAACCTGTTGTATGCTTGGTACTGTGGGGGATTCAGTGGACCTAGTCCAGCTTTTGGAGAAAAACTACATGTCAGAGGTAACACTTAGAGTGGAATAAAGGTTGTGAAAGAAACATGGCAAAGTGCTATATGGTCAGTCGCTTTGCTGTTGGAGGTGGCAGTCAGTCAGGAAAGAGGAGCACTGCTTCAGAGAGCTCAGATGTCCCATTTTTAGCCTCATCCACCCTGGTGCAGTTTGGGCAGGAAGGAAACCCTGGGAGGGTCTAGGCATTTTTCTCTTTCCATTTGGAAAAGTGCTAAGACTTTTCTTCATTAACGAGCACTTCCCATTTACCTCCCTAATTTCTCAGTATCTTTCTCTATGAGCCCCTTTTTTCCTCTCTGTTCACATTAGTCTGGATATAGCTACCAGAATCTCTTCCCTGGGCAATACACAAGAATCTCTTTCCTCCCTTGTTTCTCTGCCTGTAGGATGGTCATTGAACCTCTTTCCCCCAGAGCAGCCAAGAGACCTTTCTAAAGCTCATACCCAAACAAATCTGCCATTCCTCTTTTTATAACCCTTCAGTGGTTCTCTATGACGTATGATGAAATCCAAATCCCAGTATGGTGATGGAGCACTCTGTGGTTTGTCTCTGTTCGTTTGCTTTATCCTTTACCCTGTCTTATCTCTCATCCTGCCTCCAGCCACACTGAGTATAATAGAGTTCTAGGAATAATTGTGGCATGTTCATAGACTCTGCTAGTTAATTTGTGCTTCCTTTCTTAGAGGAGGATCCATCAAGCCTCTGGAATTTGAATGCAGACTCTGCTGCTTACTTATTATAGACCATCAGTGAGGCTTTCAGCTCTTCAAGCCTAAAGATTCTCCTAAAATGCAAATAGTGAGTTGTGGTGTCCTTGGTAAGACTGGAGATAATATGTCCTGGTGCAGAGGTTTACACTTAGTGGGAGTGCAGGATTATCACCTGCTGCTCACCTTTCAAAGCTCCTTTTTAAGCATCACCTCTTAAGTTGGGCTTATTTCTACCTGCGTGTACAACACTTTTGTTCTTTTGAAATGCATCTATAACAATGTGTGACACTTGTTTACATGTTAGTCTAACCCCTAAATTCCATGAAAGCAAGGGTCCTGTCTTGTTGATTTCTTTAGGCTAAACCCCAGCCAAAATTCCTTGCATATAATTGACACTCACAGTACATCTTGGACTTGCCTGGTGGTTCACAGTAAAGAATCTACCTGCAGTGCAGCAGACCCAGGTTCGATCCTTGGATCTGGAAGATCCATGGAGAAAAAAATGGTAACCCACCCTAGTATTCTTGCCCGGAAAATTCCATGGACAGAGGAGCCTAGTGGGCTACAGTCCATGGGGTTGCAGAGTCAGACACAATTGAGCGGCTAACACTTTCACAGTATATCTGTATTGGTCAAATGAATGAAATGTTGGTGCCAGACTTTTATAGAAGTTTCTTTTGATATTGGCCAGTTCACTGAAGATCAACAGATAAAATCTAGAAGCAGTGTTTAGAATTCTCCACACCACATCCCCATGTTGCAGTTGAGAACCACTGTATCCATGAAATAGAAGTATATCCACATTTATGCTGTTAGGTGATAAATTTCTCTATAAGTATATATGTTTTAATGTGCATTAACTTTTGCACCATTTCAAATCAGCTTCCATTATTGGCTCATAGGATTAGATGTGAACTTATCACTTGTTGTTTAGTTGATGAGTCATTTCTTTTTTGTGATTCCATACTACATTGCCTGCCAGGATCCTCTGTCCATGGGATTTCCCAGACAAAAAATATTGAAGTGGGTTCCCATTTCTTTCTGCAGGGGATCTTCCAACCCAGGGATCAAACCTGCATCTCCTGCATTGCAATCTCACTTATCCTGCATTGCAGGTAGATCCTTTACTGCTGAGTGTCCAAACTTAACACTAGCACATTCTCAATAAGAGGGAAAGAGTGAAGTTAGTATAAATGACTAAACAATTATTTTCGATATGCAAAAGCTATCAAATATTTCTACTCAATATTCATTGTCTTTAATCCACTCCTCATCAATTAAATGGCCATAAGTAAAAGAATTGGGGTTTAATAAAATATGGAAAAGTTATATATTTAATTTATAAATGGTTAAAGAGAAAATTTCTAATATGGGACTTTTTTTTTTTTTACTTTAGCAATAAATAAAATAGAAAATTTTCTTTCTGCTGTCTAATCATCTTTCAGAGGCTGCAAGTTTAGGATTGGATGTATACATTTAAAGATGCATTATAAAATGGATTAAAATTCCCGCTGTCTTTGTTGCTTTTTCCTCAGAGCAATTTCCTTACAGAGACTCAGGATAGTAATGACAAACATGACTTTCACAACAGATAGTCCAGGCAAACCAAAGATTTACAAACTATAGGCCTTTTAGGAAAATAAAATTAAAAAGATATTGAAATAATAAACATAAAACTGAAGCTATGAAGATAGAAGATAGATGCTCAGTGAAAAAGTTGTAACGCTCCTAAAAGCAGAAATGGAAAACTCTTGTGAGTCATTCATTATATCCTCCATCACAGCAGTGGGGTAGATTTCTTTCCAAAGGTATATCTTTGAATACTTTGTCCACTCTGGTGTGAAATGACTTACAGGATGGCTTTTCTGCTACTTCCATTGTGAGGCCGTTTCATAATTTAATAGATATCACTACTGGGGAAACTTTGTAGATTCAGAGGCTACATTTTCTGTTATTCAATTTCATGCCTTGACTTTTAGTTATTGCCCTCAGGGAACATGGTAAATAATTCTTTCCCTTCATGGTGACACATTTTGGATTCTTAGAAATTGGTATCATACCCCTAAGTCATTCTCTAAAATACTTTATATGTAGTGTACATCAAAGTACTTAATTCTTCTGTCAATACACAATATATTTAGTTTTTATAATCTTGTGTCATAAGTCATTTTTCTCAGCCTGTTAATCAATCAGCTCTTCTGTAAATCCCCACAAGTTTGTCAAATCTTCTATGAAAATACTTGCAAAATGATTTGGTAATCTCTCTCCATCTCACCACTGCACGGCAGAGATCAACAATTGATTCCTAGTTCAGATTGGAGTGCTCTTGTGTTTTGACATTTCTGCAATATCTTAACAGCTCCCTCCATTGCTTTTTATCACTTGCAGTGTTTCATAGGAATTTCTCCACTGAATTCTTAGGTAAAGTAATTCCAATATTAGATCCATGATATTAAAGGAGTTCTAACAACTTTTTTATATTAAAATTCATTTAATCTGTACTACATGTGATATAGTAGCCATGTGATAGAATAGCTTTGCAACAATTGTTGTTAGAGAAATAGATTTAGTAATTTCCGTGTTCTTTCGGCTCTGAGATAATCTGTATCTAAATGCAATATTAACATTTCCACATAAAGAAGTCTAAAATATGCTGCAAAATCTGCCCCCACAAAGACCCTAATCATGTACATTATACAAGTTATTGGAGTTACTGAGGGACCATTGTCAGGTTAATAATTTAATTCCTCTGAAACGTATAGTGCATATAGTTAGCACAGCCATCTTTTCTGTTTCTTTCAGATTGATTCTGCATGATCATCTGTGTTGGGAAGACTCTACTTTCTTTTAAATTTCTAAGGTTTTCTTTTTAATATTGTTACATATCTTATAAGATGATCTTCCCTTTTCACATCATTCAAGTTTAAGAGTTCTCCAGATATACCCCGAGGAAAGCAAAATTGAAAAAGACATATGAATCCCATTGTTCACTGAAGCACTATTTACAGTAGCTAGAACTTGGAAGCAACCTAGATATCCATCGACAAATGAATGGATAAAGAAGTTGTGGTACATATACACAATGGAATATTATCAGCCAAAAAAGGAACACATTTGAGTTAGTTCTAATGAGGTGGATGAACCTAGAACCTATTATACAGAGTGAAGTAGGTCAGAAAGAGAAAGATCAATATCGTATTCTAATGCATATATCTCCAGTACTTTTGCCTGGAGAATCCCATGGACGGAGGAGCCTGGTGGGCTGCAGTCCATGGGGTCGCTGGAGTCGGACATGACTGAGCAACTTTACTTTCACTTTTCACTTTCATGCATTGGAGAGGGAAATGGCAACCCACTCCAGTGTTCTTGCCTGGAGAATCCCAGGGATGGGGAAGCCTGGTGGGCTGCCGTCTATGGGGTCGCACAGAGTCGGACACGACTGAAGTGACTTAGCAGCAGCAGCAGCAGCAATGCATAGATCTAGAAAAAATGGTACTGAAGAACTTACTTACAGGGCAACAATGGAGAAGCCATAGAGAATAGACTTATGGACATGGAGAGAGGGGAGGAGAGGGTGAGATGCATGGAAAAAGTAACATGGAAACTTACACTACCACATGTAAAATAGATAGCCAATGGGAATTTGCTGTATGGCTCAGGAAACTCAAACAGGGGCTCTGTATTAACCTAGAGGGGTGGGCTGGGGAGGGAGATGGGAAGGAGGTTCAAAAGGGAGGGGATATATGTGTGACTATGGCTGACTCATGTTGAGGTTTGACAGAAAACAGCAAAATCCTGCAAAGCAATTATCCTTCAATAAAAAATTAACAACAAAAAAGAGTTCACCACTTCCAGAATTAACATTACTATGAAAGTTATTGATGTTGTTTTGTCTGACTATTTTATTGTTATCATAATCTGCATTTTTTAATCTTAAATCAAATATGGGTAATTAATAAATTTTAAAAGATTTTGAGCCTGTTACCAGTGAAATCTACAAGAATCTTGGAAGTATCTTGAATTTCAGTACTAAAAGCCCCTGAATAAGTAGTTCTGATATCAAAGGACAGAAATAGAGAGAATTTTTTTTTTTCACAGTGGCCTTAAAATAATTGAATTAATCACCTGCTGCCCAACCTTCGTAGTATTTATGTTAAGGATAGTTTACCGAGAAGAAACCACTTTTGGAGATAAAACTAAATGTCAACAGCTCTCTCAATGCCAAAAAAGTGGCTTTAGAGAATCTTTAATTGTTACACATTTTAAAATGTTTGAGAACAGAAATAGTCATTAACTCATAAGCAATCTTTAAGTCACTAGTGTGAATAAAGATAGCTTAAAAATGAATTGGTCACCTGAATATATGGTCTTTAAACTTAAAAATTAAATTCCCACTGATAGATAATTGATCTTCCTTAAGAATCTGAGAAGGACACTGTCACATTATGTCCTAGAAGCCTAATTAGTTTTTGAGTCTTTATTGAGAGCCTAATATGTCCCAGGCACCATACTGGCTCCTGTGAAAGCATTAAAGTCAGCAAAAAGTACATTGTAAAAATATTCGCATACTCTGGAAACACAGAAGTTGGAGCATCTGCATCAGACCTAACGATGCTTCTCAAAGGGAGTGATTCAGTTTGTGTTCTAAGTGATGAGGTAGAGTTAGCTAAATGGGAAAGAGATGGGAAAATTTTCCAAGCAAATGGAACAGCCACTTCAAATTTGAGACAGCTGATAAAGCATGAAATAATTCTGAATTTTTGGGGGTAAAAATGAGTGATTGGCCTGAAAATTTGTTGGAGAGGACCGCAGCGGTCGTATCATAAAGGTTTTGTTGTACTTGTCAAAGGATTGCAAGTTGTTCAGAGACTCAGAGATTTGGAGCTTGGAAGTCACATAGACAGCACAGTCCTTTTTGTTTTGATTTTACATTTCAAGATGGTAGGTGAAATGTAATGATGGCAGGTCAGTGGAGGACAGATTGCAGTTGGGCAAGAATGGAGAAAGTCTAATTAGGAGGGTAACATAGTCATCCAGGAGAGATATGACAAACTCTTAAAGCATAGAATAGAAGACATAGTTTTGAAATTTTTAGAAAGTATAATCTGAAGGATTTAGTGACTAATTGGGGAATATTTCAACATGGCTCCTAAATACATGATGCACACAATTAAATGAAGGTGGATTTATTTTTCTAGGAAAGGAAACACAGGAAGATGAGCAGGTTTTGTGGAAAAACTGATGAGTGCCATTATGAACATGTTGAGTTTGTGGAGATTATGGGATATCCAATAAGAGGTGACCAGAAGGAATTGAGCAAAACGATTTCAACAGAGATTTCTTGGCCTGGCATATGGAGTCAGGCATCGTTCATGTATGAAAAGTGAAAGTGTTAGTTGTTCTATCTTGTCCAACTCTTTGTGACCCCATGGACTGTAGCTCACCAGGCTCCTCTTCCATGGGATTCTCCAGGCAAGAATATTGGAGTGGGCTGCCATCCCCATTTCCAGAGGATCTTCTGAAGGTTTGATCTTTCTCCAGGGTTCGATCCCCGGGTCCCCCATATTGCAGGCAGATTCTTTACCACCTGAGCCACCAGGGATCTGAGCCATCTTTCATGTATAAATTATTGTTAAAGTCAAGTCAAGGCTAGAAAGGATACATTGGCTTTGGCAACTCAGGAGCTATTAAAAATGTTAATAGTCTTTTCCTTAGAGTGGTGGGGCAAGAATCCGGCTGCCAGGAGATGAAGAATGAATCAAATTTTCAGTTAACAACAAATGTAAATGACTGTTTCAGGAAGCTTCAGTGTAAAGGGACACAGATTTGAAGAAATGATACCTAGAGAGGTTAAATGAAGAAAATATCTCTTTAAATGATACAGAGATGCAAACATTTTTTATAGATTACATGGGACTGGTAAGTAGAGGAAAGGTTAAAATTACATGAGAAAGAAAGCTAACACAGTGTGATGGGTTTGTAATTTTACTCAAGCAGAAATCCAGGTGAAGAATGATTGGACTGCCCTAGAATAGGGCTTTGGTAGGATGGGCACCAGAGGACAGCTGGGTGGGAAGAGACTATGGATAAGAGAGGACTTGAAGTGATAGATTGTGAGGTCTCTAACATCTACAGGAGACTGGTACGTTGGAGGAAGATGTAAATATTAAGTGGAAGTCTAAGCGAATGAAGAGACAGCAGCAGGTAATTCAAGGGCATCCGAGGATATGGAAGGCGTGGCTGCAGAATGCGTGTCCATTTCAGATTCCAGAGGGAGTGGCTTAAGTGAGGGTAGGTAAAAAGGGACACTTGAGTTGAGGGTCAAGGGCAGTTTCTGTGCTATCTGACGTCATCCAGGATGGCGGTGATGAAGTAGAGAGAAATATCAGAAGACAGATGCTGTGGTCCTTAGTAAATACGGGGAAGTGGCCAGGACTTTAGTAGCAGTAACAATGTGTAGAGAGAAATCAGGGACTAATAGGTGAGTGACTTGTGTTTCAAAGGGGCTGATTGTAAGTTTGCTTACCTATGCCTGCTGCTGCTGCTGCTGCTAAGTCGCTTCAGTCGTGTCCAACTTTGTGCGACCCCATAGACGACAGCCCACCAGGCTCCCCCGTCCCTGGGATTCTCCAGGCAAGAACACTGGAGTGGGTTGCCATTTCCTTCTCTAGTGCATGAAAGTGAAAAGTGAGTATGTACCACAGCTTTCTTATCCATTCATCTGCTGATGGACATCTAGGTTGCTTCCATGTCCTGGCTATTATAAACAGAGCTGCGATGAACATTGGGGTACACGTGTCTCTTTCAATTCTGGTTTCCTTGGTGTGTATGCCCAGCAGTGGGATTGCTGGGTCATATGGCAGTTCTATTTCCAGTTTTTTAAGGAGTTTCCACACTGTTCTCCATAGTGGCTGTACTAGTTTGCATTCCCACCAACAGTGTAAGAGGGTTCCCTTTCTCCACATCCTCTCCAGCATTTATTGCTTGTATACTTTTGGATCACGTCCATCAGCAGATGAATGGATAAGAAAGCTGTGGTACATATACACAATGGAGTATTACTCAGCCATTAAAAAGAATACATTTGAATCAGTTCTAATGAGGTGGATGAAACTGGAACCTATTATACAGAGTGAAGTAAGCCAGAAAGAAAAACACCAGTACAGTATACTAATGCATATATATGGAATTTAGAAAGATGGTAACGACAATCCTGTATGCAAAACAGCAAAAGAGACACAGATGTATAGAACAGTCTTTTGGACTCTGTGGGAGAGGGAGGGGGGGATGATTTGGGAGAATGGCATTAAAACATATATAATGTCATATAAGAAATGAATCGCCAGTCCAGGTTGGATGCAGGATACAGGAAGCTTGGGGCTGGTGCACTGGGATGACCCAGAGGGATGGTATGGGGAGGGAGATGGGAGGGGGGTTCAGGATGGAGAACACATGTACACCTGTGGCAGATGCATGTTGATGTATGGCAAAACCAATACAATATTGTAAAGTTAATAATAATAATAATAATAAAACTTAAAAAATAATAAAATAAAAATAAAGAAAGTGAAAAGTGAAAGTGAAGTCGCTCAGTCATGTCCAACTCTTGGCAACCTCATGGACTACAGCCTACCGGGGCCCTCCGTCCATGGGATTCTCCAGGCAAGAGTACTGGAGTGGGGTGCCATTGCCTTCTCCTATGCCTACCGTGTCTTTAAAAGAATGTGTAAGAAACATAATGTTGATTGCATCTGAGTGGCATCTCTTTTCTGTTAGACTAGGGGCCGTACAAATGTTTTGTATTAAAACTATCAATGACAAATGATACAAAGTCATACTGATGAATGATAAAATGAAAAATGATAAAACTATCATTCTGAAAATTTCAGAATAGAGTCAGAAGAAAGGCAACCCACAGCCACGTGCCCAGCCTAGCAGGGTTTCAGAGTGGGGGCTATCGTCAGTCAGGCCTGGAGGGAAGTACTGTCTTGAGGGTAGAAAGGGAGAGAGTGATCAGTTCAGTTCAGTTCAGTCACTCAGTCGTGTCCAATTCTTTGCGACCCCATGAATCGCAGCACGCCAGGCCTCCCTGTCCATCACCAACTCCCAGAGTTCACTCAGACTCAGTGAGGGCTTTAAAGGCGTTGAGGTTTTTGGTCCACAGTGATGCATGGCTCTAAATGACATTGCAAAACTGAAGTCTATCAGAAGTGACTCTGTGCTTATGGTACCCCATTTTAAGATTAATCTACTCAATAGTTTTTAGACTAAAACCATTCAACCAGTGTCAGAAATCCAATTTAAAGTTTCCTTTTTTATTTTTGAAGAGAATATGGAGTACAGGCTAGCACAGCTCCCAAAAGCAATATTCTTTACTGTGTACAATAAATCATCAGCTTTCTATCCCATAAGTAAACTAAAGAAGCTGGCAGAAGATAATGTAGTGTTTTCATGAGAGAAAAGATTCTTGTTAACCTATATTCTTATCTTCTGTAAAAGTTTGTGGCTTTCTTTGGTTATTGCTGCTATTGAAAGGATAGTATCTTCCACTTAACGCAAGAGACTTGGTGGTGTTTTTGTCTTCTTTATCCTGATGAAATCTGATGTATGCATTGACTGAATAGTGACTATAAAAGCTGACTTGCCCTAGTGAGGATGAGCAAAAATAAATGGAGCTGTCGAAAGCAGTAAAGCAAATATCTAGCATCCTTAATGTAGCTTAATTTGACACTGTGGTTAAATTCAAAATTGCTTTGCTCTGAGCAGTCTTTCTTCCCACCTTCTCCACCTCCCTTTTACCCTCCATTCTCAATAGGAAGCATCCCAGACATAGCTGGGAATAAAGTGATTCTAATTAGATGGTACTTCCCCGACCTAAATCGTCTTTGGCTTTTGTATATGAAATGTTATTGCACAGCTCTCTCTTCACATCACAAGGAAATATGAACAAGTCCCCTTCCTTTTCTTGTTCTCTGAGAATAGCGATGTGCTAAAGACAGAAGTGCTCAGTACTGTCAGCTTGCTGAATCAGATTCTGTGAGAGTCTGTGGCCAGCCACACGCACTGCCACTATTTCCTTCCCAGTCTGCTGGGAGAGAGGCCAGGAGGCTTTTCTTTCTCCCAGCCTGAATATCAAGAAGTTGTTGAAGTGTCAGCAGAGATTCTGTTCAGCAGAGATGTTCCTATTGTTGAGAAGCCTCCTCTAAACCTGTCAGTCAGAATGACAGTTCACCAGAGACCTCTGAAAGGCACTGGACTTCACATTAGGGTTAAGACTACTATGGTCAGCATTTGAACACTATGGATGCTGGGAGCAGGACCATTAATTATACACAATTCCCAACCCACCTTCCCCCATAGGCACTGGGTTCTTTCCTGCCTGTAGATGAAGGTGTCAATTTCGGCTGTATTATTTCTAGCCATAAAGTGAAAGAAAGTGTAGTCGCTCAGTCGTGTCTGACTCTTTGCAACCCCGTGGACTGTAGCCTACCAGGCTCCTCTGTCCATGGAATTTTCCAAACAAGAGTACTGGAATGGGTTGCCATTTCCTTCTCCAAGGGATCTTCCTGACCCAGGGATCAAACCCAGGTCTCCCACATTGCAGGCAGACACTTTACTATCTGAGCCACCTGCAAAGCAGCCTAAATATCTAGCCATAAAAATCCTATTAAATAGCAGTACACATAGTATTGTGCAAAACACTGCATCCAATTCAAATAAAATTGGGGAACTTTACAGTAGTTGTATTTATTTTAAAATAGAGCTTTCATAACTTTAATAAAGGCCACTGGCTGCTGCTTTTGATGATCATGAACATTGTTGCATTTTGTAGACTGTGAACTAAATCACCCATAATATCCCCCACAACTTATTACTTTATGTAAAAGGAAATATTATATGCTAATATAGAATGTGTTTATTGCATCTGCAAAACATTACTTAACGGATGATTGTTAAAGAGACAAGCGAAATTGTACAAAGTTTCCCCTGGCTTCTCACGTGTCAAATGCAGAAGGAGCAGAGTGAATGCAGCTCAGTATCTGTGTATCTAGGTGTGGGAATCATTTTACACAAAATGAAGTTTTCCTATACAGAGGAATTAGTTTAAATGCCCATTTTTTTTTCCCTTGAGAGAACTTACACATATACTGTTGATAAAATATTGGAAGAGAACAGAGTTCTTCAAGTGTATCTAGTATGGGATTAACCACTTCCCAGTGTACCACCCTTGGGAAAATTTCTGTCTTTTTAAAATATAAATGTAAATATCACCTGAGAGAATATTGGCCAAAATATCATGAGAAGTATACACTGTACTGCAACAATAATGGCATCAGAGCACAAAGGCCAGGGTAAGGCTTTCAGTAGATCCCGCCCTCAAACAAGAGCGCCACTGCCGCCCAGCCGTCCGCGGGAGAGCCTTGCCTGCTCCCAGCATACGTTATAAAGGACAGCCACTGCTCCCTCCAAAATTGTCAATTGCCCCTGAAAACAGCAAATTTGTCATTGTCTTTCTTCAATAGTGATAGACTGGGGATAAAGCTGAGTAGAATTTGGGAGAGAACTATAGCGTAATACAGTATGCATGGGTTGCCACGGGAGGATTTGGGGAAGAAAAAAATGTGTGACTAGAAGTTCCTCTAGAGGTCTGAAGAACTACTTAGAAAAGGACTAACTTTTCTTGATGCTTTTGGACTATGGTGTTGGAGAAGATTCTTGAGAGTCCCTTGGATAGCAAGGAGATCAAACCAGTCAATCCTAGAGGAAATCAACCGTGAATATTCATTGGAAGGACTGGTGCTGAAGCGAATACTTTGGCTAGCTGATGGGAAGAGCCAACTCATTGGAAAAGATCCCGGTGCTGGGGAAGATTGAAGGCAAAGGAGAAGAGGGCAGCAGAGGATGAGATGGTTGGATGTCATTGCTGATTCAATGGACATGAACTGGGCAAACTCCTGGAGACAGTAAGAGACAGGGAGGCCTGGAGTGATACAGTTCATGGGGTACAAAGAGTCAGACATGACTTAGTGACTGAACAACAACAAGCTTTTCTTGAAGCATGTACTAGTGTGGAAAATTCTCTAAACTAGGAGTCAGGAGACATGGGATCTACTTCCAGCTTTCTCCTGAGTTAGATGTGTCCCCATTGAAAAATAATAGTTCTGAACATTGATTCCTGAAAATAGTCATGTGTGTGTGTGTGTGTGTGTGTGTGTGTGTGTGTTAGTTGCTCAGTCATGCCTAACTCTTTGCAACACCATAGACGGTAGTCTGCCAGATTCCTCTGTGCATGGGATTCTCCAGGCAAGAATCCTGGAGTGGGTTGCCATTTCCTCTTCCAGGGGATCTTCATGACACAGGGATTGAAAATAGTCATAGTTTACTAAATTATGCTGCAGTAGCAAACAACCCCAAAATTTCAGTGGCTAATCCTGTTAGCTACTCATTACCTGAAGCTTTGCTCTGCTTAACGTTCGAGGCCTGAAGGATCAGCTTCACATGGAACATGCAGCAGAGGGAAAGGAACAGTGGAAGAACAGCATAATGTGGTTTAAAGCTTCACCTCACATTCCATTGGTCAAAGGCAGTCACATGGCCTAACCTCCCTCAAGAGGAAAGAAGTACGCTCCTCCTACAAGCAGAGCACCCGGGAGAAGCTCTGAGAAGGCAGACCCAGGGGAGAGGGGCAGCACAGTGCCTAGAAGTTGAAAGCATTGGTTGATAATCTGTAAAGCCTCGTCCAGCTCCAAAATTACACATTTTAATTCATGAATTAGAAATGGCAACAATTCATTTGGTTGTAGAAATATTTTACCAGGAGATAAGAGACTAATTTCTTAAATGGCCCAATCCAAGAATGGGCAGAGCACCTACCTGTATGAATCAGTAGTTTATATATGCATATATAGGTTTTCATATTTAAATTATTTAAACTAGTTTGAAAGCAAGTTTCTGGCCTTTCAAAAATTTTTCTTTGATATTTTGATTAATACATAAGTAACACCCCTTTACATATGTGAAATGCTGGGCTGGATGAAGCGCAAGATGGAATCAAGATTGCATGAAGAAATATCAATAACCTCAGACATGCAGATGATGCCACCCTTATGACAGAAAGCAAAGAGGAAATAAAGAACCTCTTGATGAAATTGAAAGAGGACAGTGAAAAAGCTGGCTTAAAACTCAATATTCAAAAGCTGAAAATCATGGCATCTGGTCCCATTACTTCATGGCAAATAGATGGGGAAACAATGGAAACAGTGAGAGATTTTATTTTCTTGGGCTCCAAAATCACTGCAGATGGTGACTGAAGACATGAAATTTAAAGATGCTCACTCCTTAGAAAAAAAACTATTACCAACCTAGACAACATATTAAAAAGCTGAGACATTACTTAGCTGACAAAGGCCCATCTAGTCAAAGCTATGGTTTTCTAGTGGTCATGGATGGATGTGAGAGTTGGACTATAAAAAAAAGCTGAGCACTAAAGAATTGATCCTTTTAAACTGTGGTATTGGAGAAGACTCTTGAAAGTCCCTTGGATGGCAAGGAGATCAAACCAGTCTAAAGGAAATCCGTTGTGAATACTCATTGGAAGGACTGATGCTGAAGCTGAAACTCCAATACTTTGGCCACCAGATGTAAAGAACTGACTCCTTGGAACAACCCTGATGTTGGGAAAGATTGAAGGAAGGAGGAGAAGGGGATAATAGAGGATGAGATGGTTGGATATCATCATTGATTCATTGGGCATGAGTTTGAGCAAGCACCAGCATTTGGTGATGGACAGGGAGGCCTGGCACGCTGCAGTCCATGGGGTTGCAAAGAGCTGGACAAGACTGAGTGACTGAACTGAGCTGAATGTATCTGTGCTCAGTTCACATGGTGGTGCATGTGTGCTAAGTCACTTCAGTTGTGTCCAGCTCTTTGCGACCCTATGGACTGTAGCCCATCAGGCTCCTCTGTCCATGGGATTCTCCAGACAAGAATTCTGGAGTGGGTTGCCATGCCCTCCTCCAAGGGATCTTCCCAACACAGGGATCAAACCCACATCTCTTATGTCTCCTGCTTTAGCAGGTGGATTCTTCATGACTAGCGCCACCTGGGAAGCCCTCATGTTGTGGTGGAGAGAGTGAATTGAGACGAGATGTTTTTTGAAAATTACAAAATTCTAATGCACATTTTAGGCAATAATATATTGGACCATTGTAGGTTGTTGGATAGACCAATCAGCATTTCTTCCAAGGGAAAAAATGGGTTAAGGGTACAGATTTTCTTACATGTGTCAGGCACTTTCATGATTTTACTTATAGAGGTACAGATTTTCTGATATGTGTCAGGCACTTTCATGATTTTACTTATAGTGGTCTGTTTAATCCTCAGAGCATCACTTTGAGATAGAAATTACAATGACTCTGCTTTCAGATAAGAATATTGAGGCACAGAGAAACTTAGTAGGTGGTACAAGGACTCTAGCCAGTACATGGTAGAGTTGAGATTGAATCCAGAGTCAGACTCCAGAATTTGTAACAACTAGTTGATTTCCATTTTTGCAGAGGTTTATGGAGCCATCTTTCCAGTACAAAGATAATACATTGGAAAGGCTGTACTAGTTTCAGAAAGTGTGCAGTTAAGAGTCCACCTGGGCCAGTTTCACATGAGTTATCTCACTGAATGCTCAACTAAGCCTGTGGGGGTGGGGAAGGTATTTTTCCATTTTACAAATCAGGGCTCTCAAGCACAGAGAGTTTACCTTGCCCAAGGTCACACAGTCAATGCTCCATGTAGAATTTGATTGTGAGTGCTCTGTCTCCAAAGCAACATTTTAAGAAATCCCTTGTATCAACCAAAAATGTTGGCAATCCTTATTCAGCAAGGTGAATAGCAAAGGAGCATCTCAACCTCCTTGCTCTTCACTTAAAGGCATGTGGTTTGCTTTTATTTGTTTGCACTTACAGGCTCTCTGGTGAAACCCATCCATGCTTATTTGGTTCTAGCATCTCTGTGATCCCTACTGGGTTTAGACCTAGCTTTTAGTAATCCCACCAAATCAATCCCTGCTGACCAGCCCCAGGGGTCATCATAAAATACTTATGGGGTTTTCATCTATTGAATCCTCTCATCAAGCAAACATTCTAACTCTTCTTTGAAAAAAAAAAAAAAGGTAATTTTGCATCCTGCTGAGGGATAAGATAGAACTAAATTGTATTTGAGTAGAAAATGTTGTTATCATTTTAGGGGTTTGATTACCAAAATAAGGAACGCCTCCTGATTCTAAGATAAGCTTAGAAGATTATCAACATTCCAAAAAAGCTTTTTAAACCAGCAGCACTGGATTTCTGATCTTCAATTTTCTCCACAATCCTCATCTCTCAGAATAGCCATCTACCATTTACTATTCATCCTCTAGGAATTTTATTATGTTGCTTAAGATCACTTGAATCCAGAGGAATTTTTCTCATTTTTTTTTTTTCGTATACACAGAAAGCAGTGCATGTAAGCAGGAGCAAGGGAGACATGGCTGTATTAGTAACCAGCTTCCTACGAGTTAGTGCTTTGCACTACTGCATGTCCAGAGACCCCCGCTGCAGGCTTCAGATCTGCTGATGTTGCTGACACTTGAGCTTTTGAGGTGTTGATTTGCTCACATGTAGGCAGAGGATGGTCAGATTGAAAACTCTCTGAGAACGGTGACCTTGATGCTTTTTTCATTTCTGTATCTGCCATAACTTAAGTCATGTAGTCACTAATAGTGGAAGTCCACAAGTACCTGTTGAATGAATGGTTAAATGCTCTACCTCCCACCACCCCCCAGAAAAGAAAGAAAGAAAGTGGAAAAGAAAGAGCCACATCTGACATTTAAGACTCTCTGATTTGTCTTACTTTTCAACCTCATTTTCTGCCTGGTACTTTGGACACATGGCAGGCTCACAGGTCCAAGATCGCACCACTCTGTTCATGCCCTTTTCCCCACCTGCCTACTCCCCTTACTGTCAGAAGCCCTGATCATCATCTGAAGGTCAACTCCAAGGCCACTTCTTCTGAGATATTTGTTTCCATAGATTTTGTGTTATTCATTTATTCATTCCACAGATATTTATTAACATTTAACTGTGGAGCAGCCTTCCTGCTAGGGCTTTACATGAATCACCTCATTTGATCCTCACAATAATCCAGTAAGTATTTATTCTTTCCTTTAACCAGCATTTATTGAACACATGTTCGTTGGCAGACCCTGCTGTAAATGCTAAAGATTGAGCAGTGAGAACATTAGAAAACATCACACCTTCCAGGGCTTATATTCTAATGGAGAGATGCAAACTTGGGAAACAAGTACAGCAATAAATGAACCAGATAATGTCACATAGTGCTAAGCCATTACGCAGCTAAAAGCTGCTGATGTGAAAGGGAGCGACAAGAGTGGGGAATTAGAATTAATCCAGGTGATATTAACCAAGTTCCTCAAGGGCAGTTTTCCGTCTTATGCAACTATGCGTTATCCAGTGCCCAGCACGGTGAGTTACATGCTCTGGCCATTCAAAATAGTCAGAGAACTTTGAACCTAGTGATCTGTAAGGTTCCTTTCACTCTAAAACTGTGCTGCTGAGAGTAAGAAATAGGTAGAAGGTTTACATGTGCAACATGAAATCTCCCTTAAAAAAAAAATATCCAGGGTATATCTCAGCTAATCCTTGGGCCTGGGCAGCAGCAACATAGTCTGCTCTGACTTCTTCCAATCCTGTAGAGGAGAAGCAATAGTTTACCCAACCCCTAGAGTATTTTCCCTTTGACTTTGGAATGCATTGTATTTTTTTTCTTTGGAAACAAAAATACCTTTGTAATTATATTTGGCTTAGAGGAATGCAGCAGTGAATTCTTAAAGTACACAGCATGTGATAATACCAAAGAAAGTATAGCAGGAAGCCAAGGAGAGCCAATCTGGGATTAAGACTTTGCTTGCAAAGCCTAGTGTTTTCACTTATGGAAACTGCTGATGAATATTGCTAATGTAATGACAGGCAAAAGTTAACTGATGATAACCAAAAGTGAAAAAGAATTGTAAAACCCCATGAATACTAACTGCTGCTGCCAAGTTGCTTCAGTCGTGTCTGACTCTGTGCGACCCCATAGATGGCAGTCCACCAGGCTCCCCCCGTCCCTGGGATTCTCCAGGCAAGAACACTGGAGTGGGTTGCCATTTCCTTCTCCCATGCATGAAAGTGAAAAGTGAAAGCAAAGTCGCTCAGTCGTGTCCGACTCTTAGCGACCCCATGGACTGCAGCCCACCAGGCTCCTCTGCCCATGCGATTTTCCAGGCAAGAGTACTGGAGTGGGATGCCATTGCCTTCTCCAGAACACTAACTAATAGGGTTCAAATTGCAGACTCTCTCACCTAAATACCATTTATCCTATTCAGAATGATTTCCCCAACCAGTATGAGAAGACTTGGCATTGTCTGCTCAGGAGTGATGATGAAGTTATATGGACTGAGGCACACATCTGTTCCTAGGACGGCTCCTTCACTGGCTTTAGCCAGAGTCTGGCCACAGTTTTTAGTTTTTCTCCGGGTGAAGCTTTATCAGCGTCAACAGGATGAAGTCCACAATGTGTGTGTGGCACTCTGCTCCAAGCAGCTCAGCTCCTGAAACCAGACAGTAAGCCTGCTCTCTTTAGAGATCTGAAACCTGCAAACTGCTTTGATTAATTTCTAGTTAGGTGCAGAGTGGAAAGAGGAACTGCAAGGTCAAGAATTTGCTAATCTCAAAACCTTTTTTGTAAAGTGTGATTTGCAGTAGAATGGGTGCTACATTTCTGCTTCAGACTTTACTGTAATGAGTTCTCTAGTTTAACCACATAAAATAGTGTGGAAACCCCCTTACAGTCAGCTCAAGAAAAAGCTTGTCCTTTGAATTAACTGTTATTTAATTACATAGTACTATGATATAAACATGTCTATTAAATATTTTATATTCAGTGTAACCTGTAGTGCCAAATGATAATTATGATGGTTTGCAGCTCTAGTGAAAGCATGCAGGCCCAGTGTAAGGAAGATTAATATATACAGGATAAAATGTGTCACAAAAGCACAATCACCTCCCTAGGCAGTATTTGCATTTTTAAAAAGAATGAACAGCTTTTTAAATGCTTTACGCTTATATTGCCCCTGAGTTTTTAATAAGGTGTTCCCCTTTATTTACCTATCACTTGCTGAATAACATTTAATGAGTGATTTTTTTTTTCCTGGTAGTGTGACAAACTATGTTGACTGTTGGACTTTAAATGGTATTTTCTCCCTAAAGTAAAATATTAGGAGTTTTAATTAGCAGTGCAATAATTTTAGTTCAGAGAGGAAATGATTTTAGCTAAAGGATTTTGGTGACATGGCCTTAATCTTCATAGTGTTTGTAATTGCCATTTTCCCAACTATTTGTTTTAATAATATAACTAGATTTTGGCCACCATGAGGGTAATCTATTTATATAACACCATTAAAGTAGAAAAGGGCTTCCCTGGTGGCTCAAACAGTAAAGAATCTGCCTGCAATGCAGGAGACCAGAGTTCAGTCCCTGAGTTGGGAAGATCCCCTGGAGAAAGGAAGGGCAATCCACTCCAGTATTCTTGCCTGGAGAATTCCATGGATAGAAGAGCCTGGCAGGCTACAGTCCACAGGGTCGCAAAGATTCAGACAGACTGAATGACTAACACTTTCATTTTTCACTTTCAGAGTAGACAGAAGTTTTGTAGTTCTTAGGGGTGTGGATTTCAGCACAGAGTCATCCAGACAAAGTGAAATGGTTTGTTGAATTTTGAGTATGAAGTGTTACTTCCCCCATCAACAAAGAAAAAACAAAAAACAGAGTACTCACTATGTACCAGGAGTTGTGCTAAATGCAAGGAAAAGAAAACATGAATAATTCAGGTCAATATTTCTCTTCTTCACTTCAAACTTGTAATTTTTCTAACATAGCAAAGTAATTTCCTCAGCATCCATTTTAGCTTGGTAGTGTAAATAATCTTTAAGATTAACTTAGCACTATCAAAAACACAATCTTTAATAATATTCAGGCTACTGATGATCTAAGCCAAGTATTTTTTTTTTTAATTCATTTAAGAAATGTATGAAAACCTATACTTAATATAAATCAAGGGTATTTGTTTAGGTTATAAAAGGATTCTTTATAAATGAAAAGAGGACTAGCTCAGCAGAGATGAAAGAGCAGGAAGAGTCAGCCTCTGGTTCAGGTGTTTGTGGAGCCTCTGAAAACCAGGCTTGATTCCACAGGCAGGTTCCTCTTAAGCATCTTTTCTCCCTACTTTCTCATCTCTTAAAGCTACAGAAACGATGAATGGGATGCAAGAATACTGGAGTGGGTTGCCATTTCCTCCTGCAGGGATCTTCCCTATCCAGGGATCGAACCTGCGTCTCTTATGTCTCTGGCACTGGCAGGTGGGTTCTTTACCACTAGCTCCACCTGGGAAGCCCCTGATGTGTGGAAGGGTTTCCTATAATGCTGGTCACATATTCTACACTCCATAAACAGCACCTGTTACTGCCAGACAATTAATAATAGAGTTTTCTTAATACTAAACAATTTTATTGTGTTTATAAGAGCTAATCACAAAATTTAAACCTGCACTAGCTTTTCAGCAACACATTGTACAGAGACCTCTGGCAGTACTTTTCGAGATGTAAATTAAATGTTCGTATATCTTTGTATGTATCAAATACAATGAAAGCTACTAGCAAGGTTGAGTTTTGCAATTTTCAATTTTCTGTTCAGCCCTTTGCTGAGATGTCCTTACCTGGCAAACAAAAGCTTTAACCACTTCTTCATTCATCCGTCTCTCCTCTCCAGGATCCTCATGTTTTCCTCAACTTAATTATTGTATACAGATGATAATTGCTTGTTGTTCATCCTTTTTCTATTTAAATAGACCTTTTCTCTCTGTCTGCAAACACAGATCAGGCTTTCTTTAATTCTCAAGATGACTCTCATGACAACCTCTAAATTGATGATCTCTTTTCTGCTTGTCAGAGGAAATTTCTTCTTTGCCCATTGGACTGATGTTTGCTCAATCGTTGCTTAGCCTGTTGAGAACAGCTTCCCAGACTAAATTCCATCTGAAGAAATCAGAAACTAACAAGTATAAAAAGTTTCTTATAAGAATAAAAGTGAACTTAAAAAAAAATCTTGACATTAGCATTAAAAATACATGGATGACAGAAAACAGCAAAATTCTATAAAGCAATTATCCTTCAGGAAAAAATAAATTAATTAAAAAATAAAAAGCTAAAAAAATACATGGATGAATCCTAGGAGTTTTAAATTAAAACATTGTACATACTTTATCATCAATAATGATAAGTGAAAAGGTGATAAAATTAATTCTTAAGCCAGTGGAAATCTGCAAGTGTGTCTTATCTACAAGGACTATTTTTTTTTTTACTAAAGATATATTTGTTTTTTTAAATATATATCTTATATTTCCAATAATAGATGATTCATGCCCATGGCTTCTTATAGCTCTAAGAACATATGTTATTAAATTTCACAGGAAAATTCTTTAACTTTGAAACATGCTCTTTGATTCTTATTAATTATTGATCCTTGAACTCTTGATATCCTTATGTTAAATGTTGTTGCCAATAAAAGCTGGCCTCAAGCCAAGGCTTTTCACTTAATACTTGTAAAATAGCTGGTTTGATAATGAGCATATAATGAATTATACTTGTAAAGATTTGGATGGACCACAGAGTTTGGTTGAACCTAAGAGTTTTCAATACTTGCTTCATTCTATTCCTATAGACATTAAGACATTGGTGTATCATTTCCACATATATCACTTGGATTACATGCCAGAAGTCCATGTACTGGAATATCAAGGTCTTTGTTTTAAATGGTCTCACCTGTACAGTGATCCTAAGACTCAGGGCTCCAAGTTTAGCATTATTTGCATTTCCCTCAGTGGGTCACGAACTGAGCAGAGTGTCATGAAATGAAGAATACACTGAACGAATAAATGTTGTAGTATGTTTGTTCATTATTGTTTTCTGAATCATGTCAAATCCCTCTGTGTTTCTTTTCCATTTCAAAAGAAACATCTTTAAGCATTAAAGCACAGACACAATTAGGAGAGATATTTCTTTTTTTTTCTTAATTTTATTTTATTTAACTTTACATAATATCATATATGAAACGAGTCACCAGTCCAGGTTCGATGCACGATACTGGATGCTTGGGGCAGGTGCACTGGGATGACCCAGAGGGATGGTATGAGGAGAGAGGAGGGAGGAGGGAGGAGGGTTCAGGATGGGGAACACATGTATACCTGTGGCAGATTCATTTTGATATATGGCAAAACCAATACAATATTGTAAAGTTAGGAGAGATATTTATTTTTTGCTTGTGTGGAGTAAATATAAAACAGCAAACAGAAGAAACATTTATTTTTAATTAGGGAAATGTCTTTTAAAATTTTCTAAAATAAATCATCCTTGGTAAGTTAAAGGTTGTTTTGGTTGAATGCTTTTTAAAAACCCCACATAACAGCATATATTTTAAGAGATGGTGGAGTACAGCCTCTGAGCAATGAACAGTTCATGGCTCATCTGCTCACGTACAGCATAATCACCTAGGATAAAAATGAACAGCCATCCTCCAAGATTTCCAGAAACAGGTGCCACAAATAATCATCCCAAATGTTTGGAACACTGTCATAGCAACCAGATTCAAAAAACAAGTGTCCTAGCTCCACTATAAAGGAACAGAAGAAGGATTCTTTTGCACATCCAGTGTAGGCATTCAATGAATAAATGTGTGCAGGCTTGCCTTGGTAGAGGAACGAGTAGACTATTTACTTATTAGTTTGTGATACACTACGTGCCCTGTGGGATGAGCTCAAGGTGACTGATAGCAAGTAAGGGTTATCTGGAGATCTCTTTTCTGAAAATGGAAATCTCTATTCATATTGTAGTCTTTAGATATAGGGGATTAATATTGAAACTATTCATTACTTATAATGCTATTTTGTCCCCAGCTGCATTTGCTTTCAGCCTGTGCATAAACTGTCTGCAAATAGAGCCAGAAAAATGCCTGTCTGACTCTGAACTGATTTCATATTTCTGTGGCTGTTTTTAAACACCATGTTTCTGAGAAACAACAAGGTCCTATTGTATAGCACAGGGAGCTATATTCAATATCCTGTAATAAAACATAACGGAAAGGGAAATAATGAATAAAAAAGAAAAAACAACCAAAAAATGAGATAAAACGGTACTGCTTGAAAAAATACCTACATATTTTTGTGACTGTTTTTAAAAACATCGAAGTTTGTGAGCAACCATGTTTTAGGTGCAATATGATCACCTAATATGATCATTCTAGAACAGCCTTTATTGTTTCATCTTTGAACAATTCTGTATTTAGTAATTTGTGAGAAACATTTCTATAAAACAGGCTTTTATTTTCCACGGGTGATACCATCAGTCCAGGTAAATGGAGGCACTGACCCTCCAATCCACGTTTTCTTCCCCACTGCTGCTTCTGTCCTGGTGCAGTCAGATAATCTGTACAGGTTTCTAGGAAACTGTACTGTACTATATAGAACATGCTGTTTTTTAACCTTTTGACTTATGAGTTTATTTTATTTTAAGGATATTAACTTTTTATCTGTTGAATCTGCTACTGGTATAGTTGCTAGTTGTCATTATGCTTTCCATTCTGTCTTTGGTATTTTGGGGATTTATACAATGATTTGTGTATGTGAGGTGTATCAGGTTTTACATTTTCTGACTTTAGCGCTCATACTTAGAAACAACTATTCCACACTACAATTATATAAATATCTACCTGCCTTTTATGTGGCACTTTAAGATTTTACTTTCATATACTTTTCCAACATTCTTGTTTGTAATGCTTCTCATCCAAACCAAACCTTACATACTAAGCTGTTTAAAAAGTGAACATCTGAGAATCGTATCTATGTTTTTAGAATTACTCCAAATAGTATAATTCAGAGAGTGAGGGAGTTTCAGTTCAAAATGCCAAATAATGAGTTTCACTGCCAAAATATAATTAGGAACTATTTTAATGTGAGGACATGAACTGAGAGTAATTTGTTATAATTTTAATGATATAAATTAATTATCATTAGATTAAGACAATGCAGATTAAGATGCCTATAATAATAGAATGATACATGTCATTATTTGGTGAATTGGGAAAAAAAAAAAAGTGACTAAGAGATAGAGTAGCTTATTGGGTTCTAGTCCTGACTTCAGTAATACTCGGTTTGAGGTGATGGCCAGTTCCTTTTCTCTTTGAGCATCAGTTTGCTTATCTCTCAAATGAGGGCATTGAACTTCTAAATGACTTCAATAAGGTACCCACAGAACCTAAGATTCCTACATGGACTAACGTAGTAATAAAGCCAAAATATCAGCTTCTTTCTTGTAGGATGGAACGTACCAACTTCCAGGAGCATGCTCTAAGGAAATCAAGAGCTAAGTTTGTCCTAACTTCTCGGAACAGTCCTCTCTCCTCAGATGAATAGGACATGGCTTTTAAAGCACTTCTCTGACTTTGCTGTAACAAAGAACAGAAATGTGTTTTTGTAAGCTGGACTGTTTTAATACATTTTCAATGATTGGTCACTGTTCCGTTTTAGCATTTCTTAAAGTAACGCTAAGGGCACTGCTCTGCTGAGAACACCCATAAAAAAAGGAGTTTGTTTTTAATTAGCCTGCAGTTTGGAAAGCTAGCAGTCTATAGATGTTAGAGTTGGACTATAAAGAAAGCTGAGTGCCAAAGAATTGATGCTTTTGAGCTGTGGTGTTGGGGAAGACTCTTGAGAGTCCATTGGACTGCAAGGAGATCAAAGCCACTCAATCCTAAAGGAAATCAGGCCTGAATATTCATTGGAAGGACTGATGCTCAAGCTGAAACGCCAATACTTTGGCCACCAGATGTAAAGAACTGACTCCTTGGAAAAGACCCTGAAGTGGGAAAGATTAAAGGCAGGAGGAAAAGGGGGTTACAGAGGATGAGATGGTTGGATGGGATCACCGACTCAATGGACATGAGTTTGAGTAAACTCCGGGAGTTGGAGATGGACAGGAAGGCCTGGTGTGCTGCAGTCCATGGGGTCACAAATAGTCAGACATGACTGAACTGAACTGAGCAAACAGAATGACACAGGCACCAACTGTTCAGAAAGGACCTTGACTATTAAACTATAGATCTTCCTTAGCTTATGACAAGATTACATCCCAATAAACCTATTGAAAATATTACATTGAAAATGTATTTAATACATCTCATCTACCAAACATCATAGCTTAACCTAGCCTGCCTTAAACATGTTCCAGAACACACATTAGCTTATGCTTGAGCAACATCACCTAATACCAAGCCTATTTTCTAATAATAAAGTGTTTACTATCTCATGAAATTTATTGAATACTGAAAGTGAAAACCAGAATGATGTCCAGAATGGTTGTGGGGTATCAGCTGTTTACTCTCATGATCCTGTGCATGACTGGGAGAAAGTATCCTACCACATTGCTAGCTACAGAAAAGATCAAAATTCAAAATTTAAAGTGCAGGGTTTTTTGTTTTTGTTTTTTTTTTTTTACTGAATGTGTATCACTTTTGCAGCATCATACAGTCGAACCATCTTAAGAACCATCTGTCTTGCTTACCTGTACTGGGGCGGGGGTGCGGGGGTTAGGTAGCAGCTGAACATCTTTCCTGAATATACACTAGAGACCAGAGAAATTGGAGTGTGTACCAAAACTAGCTAGGAACTTGGGATAGAGTAGAGAGCAATCAACAAGGCCCCTATCATTCGGTAGCATACTTTCTACTTGAGGAAAAAAGATAATCAGCAATAAACAAATATAAAATCAATTCTGTTCATCCTAAATGCTTTGAAGAAAATTAAGCAAAATAAGTGAACAGAGCAACCAAGAGTGGAAGTATTTTAAATAGTGTTCCGAAGAGGTTCTCTAAATATTTGATACTTGAACAGAGAACTAAGACTTGGAGAAAGAGCATCCCAGCCAACAACAAATTTAGACTCAAGGGAGAAGAAGCTTGGAGGTGTTATGTGAAAGACTGTGAGAAGGCCAGTGTAGGAGGGGAGAGGGGTTGGTGAGAACTGTAGAACATCAAATCACAGAAGACACCAGGAGCTGTGGTAAGCAGCGGTCAGCTTTTATGAAACCAGATTCTCTGAGTGCAATGGAAAGCTGTTGCTTCTTTTTTCAACAGAAAACAGAGTGACTTGATTTACAGTTTTAAAAGATATCAATGAAATAGAATTGAGAACCAGGAAACAAATCAGCATTTGATAGTGGAATCAAGAATACTCAATACAAGAGAGAGAGTATTTTCAATAAATGGTGTTGGGAAAATTAGATACTCAAATGCAAAAGAATGAAATTAGACCCTTATTATACTATTCACAAAAACTAACTAAAAATAGATTAAATACTTAAATGTAAGATCTGAAACCATAAAACTCCTAGAAGAAAACATAGGGAAAATGCTCCTGACATTGGTATTAGCACCAAAAACAAAGGCATTATAAAAATAAGCAGTTAGACTGTATCAAAATAAAAAGATTCTACCCAGCAAAAGAAACAGCCAACAGAATGAAAAGGCAGCCTGCAGAATGGGAGAAAATATTTGCCTAACTACGTGTCCGATAAGCAGTTAATATAAAAAATATATAAACAACTCAATAGCAAAAAAGAAAAGAAAAAGAATAATAATCAAAGAGGGATGGTATGGGGAGGGAGGAGGGAGGAGGGTTCAGGATGGGGAACACATGTATACCTGTGGCGGATTCATTTTGATATTTGGCAAAACTAATACAATTATGTAAAGTTTAAAAATAAAATAAAATTAAAAAAAAAATAATCTGATTTAAAATGAGAATGGGACCTGAGTAAGCTTTTTTTCAAAGGGATATAAATGGTCAATAGGTACATGAAAAGATGCTTATTATCACTAATCATCAGAGAAATGCATATCAAAACCATGGTGAGATCTTGTCTGCCACCTGGTAGGATGGCTATTATTAAAAAGATAGAAGGTAACAACTGTCATTGAGGATGTGGAAAAAACAGAGGATGAGATGGCTGGATGGCATCACTGACTCGATGGACGTGAGTCTTAGTGAACTCCGGGATTGGTGATGACAGGGAGGCCTGGCGTGCTGCGATTCATGGGGTCACAAAGAATTGGACACAACTGAGCGGGTGATCTGATCTGATCTGATCTGAATGTACTTTTGATGGGAATGTAAATTTGTGCAGCCAGTATGGAAAACAGTATGGAAGTTCCTGAAAAATTAAAAATAGAACTACCATATGATCCAGGAATCCCACTTCTGGATATACATCCAAAGGAAATGAAATCTCTATATTGAAGAAATATCTGCACTCCCACAGTCATTGCATTGTTCACAATAGCCAAGATATGGAAGCAACATAAGTGTCCATTGATAGATGAATGAATGAAGAAAATATGATATATATTTTACATTATATTTATGCATTTTTTCAATCACAATAAAGGAGGAAATCCTACATTTCTGACAACATGGATGAACCTTGAGGACATTATCCTGTGTGAACTAAGTAATCAGACAGAAAAAAGACAAAAACTATATGATCTCACTTATATGTGGAATCATTTAGACAAAAAACAAAATTTATGCAGAAACAAAGTAGAATGGTGGTTGCTGGAGGCAGAAGAATTGGGGAAAATGTGAGATATTGGTAACACACTTCTAGTAATAAGATTAGTAGGTTCTGAGGATCTAATACACAGCCTGCTGAATGCTGTATTATGTACCTGAAAGTTGCTAAGAGAATATCTTAAATATTCTCACCACACACATTCTTTCACACACACACACACACACACACACTTGTAATTATGTGAATGATGGATGTGTTAACCTTACTGTGGTAATTATTTCACAATATATACATATCAAATTGTCACATTATATACTTTAAATTTATACAGCATTTTATGTCATCTATTTCTCAATTAAGCTGGAAAAAAAGATAATTCCAGCTGTCTTGTGTAATGCAGACTCTAAGAAGGAAGAAAGAAGCATGGAGAAAGTTAACAGGAAGTTGGGAGATTTACTGGTATCTTGGATTTGGGAGATATGATGGAAGAAATGAAAATTATCCTAGGAGTATAGACTTAGAAAGTAAAATTGCTATATTCTTTCCCATGCCAAGATTCTCTTTTCAGGACTAAAATTTGGAGGTTCTGTATTTTATTTTTATAAGGGATGTCATTCCCTTTTAAAAGCTCATTTTAGATGTCATTCTTCTTATTTTATTTTAATACCAGAAGCATTTTGTAGTGGGGTATAGACAATTAACAGGGTTTCCCTGGTGGGTCAGATGGTTAAAAAAATCCACCTGCAATGTGGAAGACCTGGGTTCGACCCCTGGGTTGGAAGATCCCCTGGAGGAGGGCATGGCAACCCACTCCAGTATTCTTGCTGGAGAATCCCCAAGGACAGAGGAGCCTGGCGGGCTACATTCCATGGGGTCACAAAGAGTTGGACACGACTGAGCAACTAAGCACATAGCCATTTAACAATGATGTGGTATTCCAGGTGAACAGCAAAGGGACTCAGCCATTCACATACATGTATCCATTGTCCCAAACGCCATTTATAAATAATGGCAAACCTTTGAAATAACATAAAAGAAAGTTGGTTTCTTTTAAATGTCTAATATTCATATTGCTAAGAGAAGATAAATTTATTGATATATTTTATATAGGTCTTAATGAAGTCATTTAACATTTGTTCCTATTAAAATTTCTGACTGGAATTCTGTAGTGAATAGTGAAGAAGATAGTTTTTAATAAACGGTGAAGAAGACAGTCCTTCCCAAATAGTGAAGAAGATAGTCTTTAATAAATGGTGCTGGGAAAACTAGATATTTAAATGCAAAAGAATGAAATGAGATTCCTATCTTACTCTGCTTATAGAACCTCTGTGTGTGTGTGTGTGTGTGTGTCTATGTGTGTGTGTTTGATCGTGTCCAACTCTTTGTGGCCCCATGGACTGTAGCCCAGCAGGTTCCTCTGCCCGTGGAATTTTCCAGGCAGGAATACTGGAGTAGGTTGCCATTTCCTACTCCAGGGGCTCTTCCTGACCCAGGGATCGAACCCACATCTCTTGTGTCTCCTGTATTGGCAGGCAGATTCTTTACCACTTGAGCCACTGTATAGAACCTACAATAGAAGGCTCTCCTTTTGGACTCTGTTCCATTTTCCTCCCCCAGGCATACAATTACCCACGCTAGCTGCAATGATGTGAAAAATCACCACACAGATTTTTACTGAGGAATGGGCTCTGGTGGTCCAATCATTCCAGAAGATGGCTGTGTAATATAGAGCACACTGTCTCTCTGAGAATTGGTCTTCTAATATTGTAATTAAAATAAAGAGATTATCCTTCATATCCTTTTAGCATTTTAGATAATCCTAAGAGTTCTTTCCACTTCCAAAATTTTAAGATGGTTCCGCTTCTGATTTCCATATGCCATTGACACAATCCATTGCTTATTTAGTTAATTACACAATGCTATATATGTCAGCCATTTTTATGCTGATAATTTCCCAGTTTTATATCTCAAGTTCAGGATTTATTTTATATCTCAAGTTCATGAGGTTTATTCTCATATAACAAATGGCTTCCTGAACATGTCTACCTGGATGTTATATCAGTACTACAAATACTTTATGTCCAACATGCCTGATTCACTAACTTTCCCCATCAACTTGCTCCTTTTTCTGTATACTCTCCTCATATTGTTTAGGTTGCTGTCTCTTTGATTGTCTTCTACTATACCATTCTAGCAAATAACCATCTGCTTACTTGTCTGCTTATCTAAGTCTACAAGACTCAGCTCAAGTTACCTTCTTAGGCAAAATTTTTCTAAGCCCACTTCCTAGGCAAGAAGAATTTCTTACTGCCTGTGGTATCTTGAGTAATATCAGAGCACCTGCCTGAGTTTGTTCACCTCTTTGTTTGTCTACATTCTGAACTCCTTGAAAGGAATTATAGTTCCTTATTTCCTTGTGATGCTATGCTCAGCTTAGAATATATCACATTAGATGATTAACAAAGATATCATGAATGAGTAAAAATGAAAATTCTCTGATCTGAGAATTGCTCATATCCCATTTTTTAATCTGAAATATGTTCTCACACTAATAGCATCTCCAAGACAGGGAGAAGCCATTGGTTTTCTTGCTTATTTTGACTTGTTTACCAGTTTATGAAGACTCATATAAATGTTTACCTTCATTTGTTTGCACCCGTCCTTCCATGAGATATCAGTGTTCTTTCCATGTATATTCTGTCTTGCAGAGTGCAGAGACTTCTTTTTCCTCTCTTCCTTGAGATTGAGATTAGAATAATGATGCCCAGCCAGTTTTTAATAGATGTTCATTCCCGAACCCCACATTTGCCTTAGTTGCCTCTGGAAAACAAAGTTTCTTCTATGTAGACATTTATATATAAACCAATTTTATCATCAGCAGTTAACAAATACACTTCCAGCTCTTCAAAATGTTAATGAAATTTTTTAGACACGATTCTTAGCTCTCATTCAGTAAGCACACTTGGGTGAATAAGCTGTCAGATTTGAGTGGCTGAATTTTTCTCAGCATCATCTTAAAATACCTCCTACTCCCTGATCAGGCTAGAAGAAATTAACCAAAGTGATTTATTTTAGCAGTGTCAAGAAATCACATGTGACTTGTGAAAATGATAGAGTCAGCTTTCCTTCCCATTATGTTTATAAAACTTACGGGTACTGGAATAATTAACAGACAAATCAGAAAGAACTTTGCCTTATAAGAGAAGTTTCTTTCTCTGAGGTCACAAACCCTTTAAGACTTTGAGTCTGCTCTTCACTTTCTTTCCTTGAGTGGGTAGTGCTTTGTCACTCCCACAGCCATTTCCTTCCTCCTGCCAGTCTTCCTGACATTTCTTGATAGAGTCAGGAATAGCATTTTGTCAGTTAATTCATCTTTAAAAGGTCACAGATTATCATAGACTAGCTTAGCAGAAATGAACATATTACAGAATGTAGTTCAAACCAAGTAAACATTAACACTGATAATAATTATTAATCTTTATTAGGTTCTAGTTATAATTACATCATTAATGCAGTCTGTCCTCAAAATGGCCCTGTAATTTAAGCATCTGATGTCAGCCTTTTACAGGGCTTCCCAGGCGGCTCAGCAGTAAAGAATCCACCTGCCAGTGCAGGAGATGTGAGTTTGATCTCTGGGTTGGGAAGATCCCCTGGAGGAGGAAATGGCAACCCACTCTAGTAATCCTGCCTGGAGAATCCCCATGGACAGAGGAGCCTGGTGGGTTGCAGTCCACGGGATCACAAAGAGTCAGACATGACTGAGCGTAGCTCAGCACGTCACAATGTACAAGCACATTCCTTTTGCAGAGAGGAAAAGAAGGATTGGAGAGGAGAGGCCACATGGCCAGTGGATGACTGAGTTAAAATTTGAACTCCTGTCCTCACATTTTTTTCATTTCACCAGTGTTTATAAGAATATGTGAATGCAATTGTCCATGTCTTGAATGACAAGGGCTCTTGAGGAGAGGTGCTTAAGGCAGATGGTGATCTGTTCAGCAGGCGTGTAGCCTGTATTCCCATTGTCACATAGTTGGAAGCAGATTCAGATGGCTGAGATGAAACTGTGCATGTAATGAGTTGAACAGGGGTTTGCCTGACTCGCATGGATGTTTCTTTGCCTTCTAGGAATATTTCCAACCTGCAGCAGCCTCAGAGACCAATTGGGAGTCAGTCACAAGCTCTATCTCAGTAAGTAATTTATGTTTCTGTTCCTGCAAAAACAACTGATGGAGTAGTAGCTAAGGTCAATCCTGGGATGGCTTCAGCTGCATGCAGGATCTATGGCTTGATCCAAAGCCAGATCTCAAGCATGATGTGTTCTTCCATTTCTTTTACAGTGGGCTATGTCAGATGCCCTTTTGCCTTCTCTTTCAGAAAGGTTTCCAGGAAATGTCAGTACCCATTGTAGGAACACGGGAGGCAATGACTTAAGTATTTATGAGTTTCAAAGCAGAACATTCCAACTAAAAGTCTATATAAAATATATGAAACAGGTCCAGGGCCCAAGCTCAAGTGGGGAATTTTGAAATAGTTTTTTGAATATTCCAGGGGAAGCTGTTAACCTTTGCATTTTCAATGGTCTTTTCATATGTGAAAAAGCCCCAGTGTTAATCACAAGATAAAACTTAAGTGCAAGCCAGACTTGTGTTCTGTGTGTCTTAGAAATAAAACATAATTCACCCTGAAACTTAAAATGGTTCGTGCTCCATTTGTTTTCCTCCAAATCTAGTCATTTCTCAGTATTCTGTCTACTTATCTACTTTGTACAGAAAGAGCAGGTTTTGTTTTCACCAATCCTATGGGGAGCACTTGTGTAGCAATAAACTAAAATATGATCAATGCAGTTGTTCATTATAAGATGAAGAGCATGGAGAAAACTTGGCTATGGTTCTAAAGTATGTTAGTGTGGCTGAGTCAACGTTGATTTTTTTTTTTTTTTGCCCCTGAAGTGATAGTCAATCTTTTGTTCTTGGGGGGAGTTTTAAAAAATATCCTGAGATGCCAGGATTTCCTCTTCTATAGACTCTGTGACTCTTTAATTCACCAAGTGTGGCTGCTGGACTAGAATATGATCTGATGGAGATCAGTGTGGTCTATAATGGTGATTTTACAGAAACTTTGTTCATCTCTGATACTTGGCAATGCATGCTCTGAAATTAGCTGGGTATAGGCAATTATTGTCAGGTAGGAGACAATTAAAATAATGCTGGGGTACTGGGGAGCTGAGAGGCTAGGCAGGAGGTGTGGGCAGTTAGCGCCTGACTGACAATTTAAGGTACATTCCAGTGGCAGCTTTTCCACCAGGACCAAGAGTTCTGTTCTGTCAGGAGATCCTCTGGCTGTTCTATCATAAGATCCTCAAGTATCTTATGCGTGATTGCTCAGGGTTGTCTCATCAGTCCTTGCCCCAAGGGCAGAAATTAATAAGCTTGAAGTCCCCCTCTAATTCAGGATAGCCCGGATGGGGGAGCCTGGCAGGCTGCCATCTATGGGGTCGCACAGAGTCAGACACAACTGAAGCGACTTAGCAGCAACAGCAGCAGGAACTCTGAAACAGAAGGATTGTCCCATCCATTTGGCGCGTCTGTGCAAGCTCAGCCTTATGTCTGAATCCACTGGAAATTCTTCTAGATTGAGTTCTAAGTCCAGGTTCTGCTGAATCCTCTTGGAAGATTAGAGAGACCTCACTTCTTTTCTCAGCATTCTGATTTTCAAGAGCCTTCTGAAGCAGGAGCAAGAGCCCTTGGATCTCCCATTAACTTCTATGTAAACCATTCTTTGCTTCTGTTGAGACTGGTTTACAGTTTTCAGAACATTTTTTAAAACAAATTTTTATCATTTTAAAGTAATTCACTCAGCTTTTAGTTTGATTTTTATGAACATATAACAGAATCTGAATGAGATCAAATTTATAGTGCCATTGAAAGAAGCACAATCAACTAGTATTTCCCTAGTTTCAAAACTATTCAAAAATAGTTTTTAAATAATTGCCTCAGAAACAAAAATGTTCTCCATTGTTGATTAAGTCACCTAATCAGTCATAAATATTTTCTTAACTATTACTAGTGTGTTAGTCACTCAGTCATGTCTGACTCTTTGTGACCCCATGGACTGTAGCCCACCAGTCTCTTCTGTCCATGGAATTCTCCAGGCAACAATACTGGAACGTGTAGCCATTCTCTTCTCCAGTGGATCTTCCCAACCCAGGGATCAAACTCAGGTCTCCTGCATTGCAGATTCTTTACCATCTGAGCCACCAGAGAATCCCCAACCATCATTAGTATCTCAAGTCAAAACTTGAAAAAAGCAGCAAAACTCATACATAAGTTCTCTTTTACATTGTATCTATAGTTTGTATTTGCTCTTCAAATTAATATTAGAAGAGCTTAGATTCCCTCCTCATCCTCGGGGACTAAGAGCGCCTCCACAGCTTTCTCTTGGAAAGACATCTGAATACACCATACACCTTAGGTACTGTTAAGACGAAGCCCAGGAAGCTCCTTGCCAGGAGGTCCCCAGAATAATTTAGGTAGCTTTGCTTGTGGTTGAATGGCTTGATTGATGTACCTTCTTTTGTCTCAAAAAAGAGGGGAAAATGTAATTTCAAAGCTTTCATATGGTGTCATGCACCTAATGACAGTTAATTTTGATTTTATGGATCTTAGACCACATTATTGTGATACAAAGCTAATTGTAAATCATGTGGTCAGTAAGAGCCAAGTAGACTGTAGATCCAGACAATACAAAGTTGAGTGGGAATTTGGACTTGTGTTACTGAATCATAAATTTAGCTACCTTAAGCATAGTGTACCAAGAGGGTTGTGAAATACAGAAGTAATGTGCCTTAATCAGGGTTCAGCTTCTATGAGCCATGCACACACATACACAAACACAAACACACTCCTAATTAAATGGCTGGACTGGTACCTTCACCAATCTATCTCATGTCTCTCACTTTATACTCCAGACCCCATCTGCCACTTACTCCCTGTCCCTCCCAACAACAAATTATACCAATAGTAGGGATTTATGCTCCTATAAAACCTCTTAACAATATCGCATAGGACAATATTGCATAGGAACGTGGCATGTTAGGTCCATGAATCAAGGTAAATTGGAAGTGGTCAAACAGGAACAAAGTGAACATCAACATTTAGGAAGCAGTGAACTAAAATGGACTGGAATGGATTAATTTAACTCAGATGACCATTATGTCTACTACTGTGGGCAAGAATCCCTTAGAAGAAATGGAGTAGCCCACACAGTCAACAGGAGTCTGAAATGCAGTACTTGGAGGCAATCTCAAAAATGACAGAATGATCTCTGTTGGTTTCCAAGGCAAACCATTCAATATCACAATAATCCAAGTCTATGCCCCAAATAGTAATGCTGAAAAAGCTGATGTTGAGTGGTTCTATGAAGACCTACAAGACCTTCTAGAACTAACACTCAAAAAAGATGTCCTTTTCATTATAGGGGAATGAAATGCAAATGTAGGTAGTCAAGAGATATCTGGAGTAACAGACAAATTTAGCCTTGGAGTAAAAAATGAAGCAGGACAAAGGCTAATAGAGTTTTGCCAAGAGAACTCACTGACAATATCAAGCACCCTTTCCAACAACACAAGAGAAGACTCTACACATGAACATCACCAGATGGTCAATACTGAAATCAGATTGATTATATTCTTTGCAGCCAAAGTTGCAGAAGCTCTCTACAGTCAGCAAAAACATGACCAGGAGCTGACTATGGCTCAGATCATGAATTCCTTATTGCCAAATACAGAATTAAATTTAAGAAAGTAGGGGAAACCACTAGAACATTCAGGGATGACCTAAGTCAAATCCCTTGTGATTATAAAGTAGACGTGACAAACAGATTCAAGGGATTTGATCTGATAGACATACTGTCTGAAGAACTATGGACAGAAGTTCATGACACTGTACAGGAGGCAGGGATCAAAACCATCCCCAAGAAAAAGAAATGCAAAAAGGCAACATGGTTGTCTGAGAAGGCCTTACAAATAGCTGGGAAACAAACAGAAGCTAAAGGCAAAGGAGAAAAGGAAAGATATACCCACGTGAATGCAGAGTTCCAAAGAATAGCAAGGAGAAATAAGAAAGCCTTCCTCAGTGAACAATGCAAAGAAATTGAGGATAACAATAGAATGGGAAAGACTAGAGATCTCTTCAAGAAAACTAGAGATACAAAGGGAATATTTCATGCAAAGATGGGCACAATAAAGGACAGAAATGGTATGAACTTAACAGAATCATAAGATATTAAGAAGAGGTGGCAAGATTACAAAGAACATCTTCATGACCCAGATAATTATGATGGTGTGATCCCTCATCTAGAGCCAGACATCCTGGAATGTGAAGTCAAGTGGGCCTTAGAAAGCATCACTATGAACAAAGCTAGTGGAGGTGATGGAATTCCAGCTGAGCTATTTCAAATCCTAAAGGATGATGCTGTGAAAGTGCTGCACTCAATATGCCAGCAAATTTGGAAAACTCAGCAGTGGCTACAGGACAGGAAAAGGTCAGTTTTCATTCCAATCCCAAAGAAAGGCAATGCCAAAGAATGCTCAAACTACCACACAATTTCACTCATCTCACATGCTAGCAAAGTAATGCTCAAAATTCTCCAAGCCAGGCTTCAGCAATATGTAAACCATGAACTTTCAAATGTTCCAGATGGATTTAGAAAAGGCAGAGGAACCAAAAATCAAATTGCCAACATCCATTGGATCATCAGAAAAGCAAGAGAGTTTCAAAGTGACATCTACTTCTGCTTTATTGACTATGCCAAAGCCTTTGACTGTGTGGATCACAATAAACTATGGAAAATTCTGAAAGAGATGGGAATACCAGACTACCTTATCTGCCTCCTGAGAAATCTGTATGCAGGCCAAGAAGCAACAGTTACAACTGGACATGGAACAACAGCCTGTTTTCAAATTGGGAAAGGAGTATGTCAAAGCTGTATATTGCCACCCTTCTTATTTAACTTAAATGCAGAGTACATCATGAGAAATGCTGGGCTGGATGAAGCACAAGCTGGAATCAAGACTGCCACGAGAAATATCAATAATCTCAGATATGCAGATGACACCACCGGTATGGCAGAAAGTGAAGAAGAACTAAAGAGCCTCCTGGTGAAAGTGAAAGAAAGTGAAAAAGTTGGCTTAAAACTCAACATTCAGAAAACTAAGATCATGATGTCTAGTCCCATCACTTCATGGCAAATAGATGGAGAAACAATGGAAACAGTGACAGACTTTATTTTGGGGAGCTCCAAAATCACTGCACATGATGACTGTGGCCATGAGATTAAAAGACACTTGCTCCTTGGAAGAAAAGCTATTTTCTTCCACACACAAACCTAGACAGCATATTAAAAAGCAGAAACATGGCTTTGTCAACAAATGTCCATCTAGTCAAAGCTATAGTTTTTCCAGTAGTCATGTATGGATGTGAGAGTTAGGCTATAAAGAAAGATCAGTGCTGAAGAATTGATGCTTTTGAATTGTGATGTTGGAGAAGACTCTTTAGAGTTTCTTGGACTTCAAGGAGATCCAACCAGTCCATCCTAAAGGAAATCAGTCCTGAATAGTCATTGGAAGGACTGATGCTGAAGCTGAAATTCCAATAGTTGGCTACCTGATGCGAAGAACTGACTGATTGGAAAAGACCCTGATGCTGGGAGTGATTGAAGGTGGGATGAGCCAGGGTCGACAAAAGATGAAATGGTTGGATGTCATCACCAACTCAATGGACCGGAGTTTGAATAAGCTCCGGAAGTTGGTGATGGACAGGGAGGCCTGGCATGCTGTAGTCCATGGGATTGCAAAGAGTTGGACATGACTGAACAACTGAACTAAACTGAAAACCTCATAATTTTCCCCAAGAGTAAGTGTCACTTGGGAATCTTTGGATCTTGATTTTTTAAAAAGCATTCACCTGAAAGTCTGAAAATAATTGTGGGCTTTGCTGTCTGGGACTTTATAATGCATATGCATATTATTTCTCTTTAGGAATACAGCTAAGTTTCAGAAATGTAAGTTTTCATTAATTTTTATTTTCCTATAGAGATATGAGATACTTGCCCTTGGGGGATATTATTTGTTTAGCAGTTTCTTTAAAGACATTTAGAAAACATTGGAGACTATGCTTTCCATTCCCTTGTTAATGGGTCATGAATTTTTACAGAGATGTTTGACTCATGGCTCATTTACCTCAAGATTGTACAGTGTTAGTGAAGTAAGTGCTTAGAAATTTATATGGGAATATATTCCATGGCAAAATGCATAATCCCTTCCAGACTTTCTATAATGTTGCATTCCCCACTTAAAGAGTATTCCTGAGAATGTTTTAATGGCAACAGGGATCCCTAGCAACTATAGCACTGAAAGTGCATACACACACACACAAAATGCATATACACACACATACACACCCAAGTGAATCTTCCAGTCTTAAGTCAAGGGAGCCAGTTTCATGGCTTATTATTCTTGTTGACAATAAGATGCTTAAAGTACCAAATTTTATCAAGATATTTCCAGAGTAAATTTAAACACTGCTCACGTCTATTATGGTAGGTGAGCTGTAAAGAGGGGGCATTAAAGCTAAGCAAGGGATATGAAATGGATTACTCACAGTTTGCATGGAAGATGAAAGGAGTTCATACTTTACCTATTACCATTATTTGTTGATATGGATATGATGATTTGGGGCTTTAAACCAAGAAATTTAATGACTTGTTTTGATATTTCCATTTATCTGGTATCATTTTTAATGATTACAGTTCAGATAAGCTGGGTATTTTATGATCTTCCTGTTTTTGATTTGCAGTAAAGCAAATGCCTATGATTTACCAAGCAATTATTTAGGAATATGGCAAGACTACGGCACAGGGGCTCAGCATGATATTTATATACGTGATGTCTTATAATCAGAAGTCTGTGTTCCTTCCATAAGGTTGTGTGACTTGTATTTCATAGCAATGCACTTTTTCTGAGTACACTGAGCTGTATGTCACTCTTAGGGGATATCCTATCACTCTCCATCAGTAACGGACCCCACTCTCACTGCGGATGCTCTGGACAAGACGATTGCAGAATTTGATACTGTGGAAGACCTGCTCAAGCACTTCAATCCAGAATCATGGCAAGAAGATCTTGAGAATCTGTATTTGGATACCCCTCATCATCGAGGCAGATCGTATCATGACAGGAAGTCAAAAGGTAAGAAACAGATACAGTTCTTCATAAGCAGATACAAGTACTAACAGTAACAAGTAAGAATTTGCAATGCAATATATTTAATACACTTAAATCAGATGAGTATTGTTAGCCCATTATTATATATCTTTTCACAGAACTTTCAAATGATATTCTGTGTTTTGCCCAAACTGTGTTGTTTGTATGGGACTAAGAAAGACTTGAGTCAGTCAAAGTTTGGAGCTAGAAAAGACCTTATAAAATCATCTGGATCAACTTTGTGCTTCTTGGCAAACAAGGTATTTTTAGTCCAACCATAAACAGTAGAGGTGACCAAAGTCAGGGGAGCTGGATAACTCTTCAATGGCTGCATGGCAATGGAGAGGAAAGGAGAATCATGGTCTCTTGCCTCCAACGGCAGTGCGTGTGTAACAGTCCTCTGTGTCTCTCTGATGGATGTGAGTATTGAATTAGCCCAGGATTCAGTCAGTGTTCGCAGGAGAGGCTCCTGGTAAAGCAGTGTTCAAAAATCTGGAAGATTCCAACTCTACTCATTCAGTGTCCATTCCAAAAAATTTTATAAGGTCCTAACCATAGGCTTGGCATCCTTGGTAGTTCATAGGATGTAAAGGTCCCAAGAAAGAAACACAGATCCAGGATATTTTGCACAAGTGTGAGGGCACACATTCAGCTGGAAGGTTCAGAAAAACACAGTGAAGGGAGGAAAAAAGAATATTCAGCAGAGTTAAAACATCAAAAGTTAAAACCATAGTACTTAAGCTATTAAAAATAGGATGCTGCATCTGGGTAATATGTTTTTAGGATGTGTTTATTTGAATGTTTAACTCAAATTAGTAGAGAAATAGTTTGTAATTACCTCTTATTGAATAAAAGTATAATTTCTAGTCTGTTATGTTCTTGCTTCATTTGATAAGATTTGTTATTATTAACATTTTTGGAAGTCTTATAAGGCTGACTTGCATCACAGATGTAAAGATATTTAATACAGTATACCCTGTTTCTTTGTAGTAACAGAGGTCCTTTTAAAGAGAAGGGATAGATTGCCCACTCCAGAATTATTGAGCTTCCCTGGTGGCTCAGATGGTAAAGAATCCACCTACAGTGCGGGAGACCTGGATTCAATCCCTGGGTTGGGAAGATCCCCTGGAGAAGGGAAAGGCTACCTACGCCAGTATTCTGTCCTGGAAAATTCCATGTACAGAGGAGCCTAGCAAGCCACAATCCATGGGGTTGCAAAGAGTGGGACACGACTGAGCAACTTTCACTTTCAGGAATTGTGAACCTGGGCCCTTTTACAGATAATGTTTGTGCTGGTGAGGGCAATCTGTTAGAACATGTAGGCTGAAGCAACTAATTAGTTAACTCCTGCCTAAATCTGCTACTTATGGCTTAGGTCATAATCTTATATACTTAAATTGCACAGCTAAGTGGGGACAACAGAGTCACTGGTGGCCCTGATGTTATGGAAATACGCTGTATGCCTGTGTGAGTGCTAAGTCACTTTAGTCGCGTCTGACTCTTTGTGACACTATGGGCTGTAGCCCACCAGGCTCCTCTGTCCATGGGATTCTCCGGACAAGAATACTGCAGTAGGTTGCCATTTCCTTCTCCAGGGGATCTTCCCAACCCAGGGATGGAACCCAAGTCTCTTGCATCTCCTCCATTGGCAGGCAGGTTCTTTACCACTAGCACCACCTAGGATGTCACATGCAGGACAGTGTAACTCTCAAATCAAATTTCCTCAGTGCTCACTTTGTATCCAACACAAAAGAGAAAATGCTTTTTTATAAGGCATTGCTGTCTTTGGATCTCTATTAGGTCAACTTGAAAGAAAATAAAATATTCATGATGCTTTGAGAACCCCAGAAAAAAATATTAAAATGGCATTAGACAAAGAAATGATAAAACTTGACTATATCTTCAAGTATCTTAACCATGACAGCTATTTGAGAGTCAGCCCTACTTGACACCTATTTTTTTGAAATACTAAAATTTAAAAATCACCTAGATTCATTACTTATTTTTCCCCAGATATTATGTTGAGTTAGGGGCAAGGCATCTTGGTTCAAATCCTAACCCTGCCACTTACAAGTTTTGTGATTATTTTCAGCTAATCATTGATTGTTCCTGAGCCTCAGTTTCCTCATTGGCAATGTGGGTATGATAATACCTACTTTCAGGAATTGTTAGAAGTGCCATCCAAAGCACCTGACATATAGTACTTGCTCAAGAGATGTTAGCCAGCTGTAGTTACCGAGATTTCTGAAATGACTGCTTCACTTCCTTGATGGAGCCTTTATTGTCCCTTGTTTTCTCTCCGTGAAGCCCACCACTCCAGACTTCTCAAGTTTGGAGTACATGAGATGCTACAGCATTTATTTGTCCAACTACTGCATTGCTATTGCATCTCTGTATTTTCTCTAAGAGGGCTTCCCTGGTGACTCAGATAATTTAAAAAAAAAAAAAAAAATCTGCCTGCAATGCAGGAGACCTGGTTTGAGTCCTCAGTTGGGAAGGTTCCCTGGAGAAGGGAATGTCAACCTACGCCAGTATTCTTGCCTGGAGAATCCCATGGACAGAGGAGCCTGGTGGGCTACAGTCCATGGGGTCACAAAGAGTTAGATATGACTGAGCAATGTGAGATCCTAGGACCTAAGTGTTTCAACTGTGGCTGAATGTTAAGTCACCTGGGGAACTTTAACAAAATACAGGTGCCTAGTGCTGTCCCAGTCACATGGACTCAGAAACTCTGAGGGCGAGCCTGGGGCATTGATACTATTTTATGGCTCCTAGGAGATTGAGTAGATCCCCTCTGGCCTAGAGTTGGACATAACTGAGTGACTTTCACTTTGAGACAGATCCTCAGAGGCACTCAGGGTTGAGGGATTGTTCATCCTCTATCTTCAGTAAGTTGATACAAATAGAAAGCATCACTACGAACAAACCTAGTGGAGGTGATGGAATTCCAGTTGAGCTATTCCAAATCCTGAAAGATGATGCTGTGAAAGTGCTGCACTCAATATGCCAGCAAATTTGGAAAACTCAGCAGTGGCCACAGGACTGGAAAAGGTCAGTTTTCATTCCAGTCCCAAATAAGAGCAATGCCAAAGAATGCTCAAACTACCGCACAATTGCACTCATCTCACACGCTAGTAAAGTAATGCTCAAAATTCTCCAAGCCAGGCTTCAGCAATATGTGAACCGTGAACTTCCTGATGTTCAAGCTGGTTTTAGAAAAGGCAGAGGAACCAGAGACCAAATTGCCAACATCCGCTGGATCATTGAAAAAGCAAGAGAGTTCCAGAAAAACATCTATTTCTGCTTTATTGACTATGCCAAAGCCTTTGACTGTGTGGATCACAATAAACTGTGGAAAATTCTGAAAGAGATGGGAATACCAGACCACCTGATCTGCCTCTTGAGAAATTTGTATACAGGTCAGGAAGTAACAGTTAGAACTGGACATGGAACAATGGACTGGTTCCAAATAGGAAAAGGAGTACGTCAAGGCTGTATATTGTCACCCTGTTTATTTAACTTATATGCAGAGTACATCATGAGAAACGCTGGACTGGAAGAAACACAAGCTGGAATCAAGATTGCCGGGAGAAATATCAATAACCTCAGATATGCAGATGACACCACCCTTATGGCAGAAAGTGAAGAGGAACTCAAAAGCCTCTTGATGAAAGTGAAAGTGGAGAGTGAAAAAGTTGGCTTAAAGCTCAACATTCAGAAAACGAAGATCATGGCATCTGGTCCCACCACTTCATGGGAAATAGATGGGGAAACAGTGGAAACAGTGTCAGACTTTATTTTTCTGGGCTCCAAAATCACTACAGATGGTGACTGCAGCCATGAAATTAAAAGATGCTTGCTCCTTGGAAGGAAAGTTATGACCAACCTAGATAGCATATTCAAAAGCAGAGACATTACTTTGCCAACAAAGGTTCGTCTAGTCAAGGCTATGGTTTTTCCTGTGGTCATGTATGGATGTGAGAGTTGGACTGTGAAGAAGGCTGAGCACCGAAGAATTGATGCTTTTGAACTGTGGTGTTGGAGAAGACTCTTGAGAGTCCCTTGGACTGCAAAGAGATCCAACCAGTCCATTCTGAAGGAGATCAGCCCTGGGATTTCTTTGGAAGGAATGATGCTAAAGGTGCAACTCCAGTACTTTGGTCACCTCATGCGAAGAGTTGACTCATTGGAAAAGACTCTGATGCTGGGAGGGATTGGGGGCAGGAGGACAAGGGGAAGACAGAGGATGAGATAGCTGGATGGTATCACTGACTCGATGGACATGAGTCTCAGTGAACTCCGGGAGTTGGTGATGGACAGGGAGGCCTGGTGTGCTGCGATTCATGGGGTCGCAAAGAGTCGGACACGACTGAGCGACTGATCTGATCTGATCTGATCTGCCACATTGGAAAAGACCCTGATGCTGGGAAAGATTGAGAGCAGGAGAAGAAGGGGGTGACAGAGGACAAGATGGTTGGATGGCATCACTGATTTAATGGACATGAGTTTGAGCAAGCTCAGGGAGATAGTTGTGAAGGACAGGGAAGCGGATGTGCTGCAGTCCATGGACTTGAAAAGAGTCAGACATGAGTTAGTGACTAAACAACTATAATAACTGACATATTTTAGCTGTTCAATTAGTGTTTGTGAAATTGGAGATATTAATAATTTAGTATATTTCTAAAATTTATAGAAACCCACCCCATAGAGTTAGGCTTGTGCCTTTCTTAAGAATGCCTTTGGTTACTGAAATAACCTTGCTAAAGTATTCAAGGCAACATTCTGCTGATTTCTGACAAAGTAAACATTTATCTCCCCTGTTGGCTTAGATTCCATTTCTCAATCTCTTATTTAAAATGGCTCTAAGGCAGATCTGTACCCTTTCACTGAATGCTGGCAAGTCACTGTTGTCTCTACACTTGTGTAACTGTGCTGATCTAATTGTTTATCATTCCCCTGATGCTGAACCACCTGCATGTATCACAGAAGCAAAGGAAGTCACGTTTAATATTTCAGCTGTTATTGTAGGCTTTTGCTACTTAAAAATATAAATCCATGGTTTTTATCCTGATGTATAAGAAATGGGATAGTGAATAAATGAGTGAAAACCAAAAAATGGTTATAGATGATAGAGGTCCATTAGATGTCAAATAAAATATGAACTTCATAGGATTTCTAAAACATTTTCTACTATCAGTATTTGTTGCTGTTCTTCAGTCACTGAGTCATGTCTGACCCTTTGCGACCCCCATGAACTTTAGCCTGCCTGCCTCCTCTGTCCGTGGGATTTCTCAAGCAAGAATGCTGGAGTGGGTTGCCATTCCCTTCTCCATGGGCTCTTCCTGACCCAGGGATTGAGCCTGCATCTGCTGTATTGGCAGGCTGATTCTTTACCACTGAGCCACCTGGGAAGCCCTTATAATAATCTTTTAATGATGTTATGTAGAAACAAATTTGCCATTTGTGAATATCTATTGAGCATCCTTTTTTCTGATTTGCCCAGACTGATCAAAAGTGGAATTTTTCATGATATCAAATTTTTCATGATATCAAATCTAAATTTTTCATGATATCAAAGAACAAGATTCTAAAATTGAATGTGAATATATAGATCACAAAATTATATAAACACTAAAATAAAATATAAATACACTAGGTGAAGAACTTGTAAAGTAGAAAAGAGTTAATATATTTAAATTAAATTTTATGCTTTGCTTCTACTGTTATTTGAAGGGAGATTAGGTGACAGTGATGTTTTACTTCTCCTTAAGAAGAGACTTGAAAATGGGAAGTTAAAAGTTTATTAAGGATATTAAAAGTTTAGAGAGAAGAGGGAGGGAAAGGAGACATAACACCGCCAAGTACTGAAGCCAGAATTTCAGTGCTTAAGGTCCACTTTTTTTCAAATTCACAAGTAATAGATAAGCAAAAACTTGTCTATAAAAGCTTCTGGACTGATGATATTAGGACAAGTTAATATATACAACTTTCAGTTTCCTAGGGGGTAATGGAGAAAAGGGTAGCATGGATAATTGATATCTGTAAATAACTAGAGTTCCAAAACCCAATTTTTGCCAATAATTTCAACCCTAAAGCTGCTCAAAGTTGTAAAATAAGTCATTTGAAATTCAAGTTGCATTTATTTCTTCTGATGAACATGCTAACAACATAGCAAATTTGCACATAATTAGGTAAAAAATTATATGGATGTTCTACAAACCATGCAATTACTCTCTGAATCCTTGCATAACCACTATGTGCCTGTACTTGTGTTCAGTCACAAGTCATGTTCAACTCCTTGTGACCCCATGGACTAGAGCCAGCCAGGCTCCTTTGTCCATGGGATTTCCCAGACAAGAATGCTGGAGTGGGTTGCCATTTTCTTCTCCAGGGGACCTTCCCAATCCAGGGATCAACCATATCTCCTGCATTTGCAAGTGGATTCTTTACCACTGAGCCACCAGGGAAGTCAAGGAAGTATGACCACTGAAGTTAACAGAAATTATAATATGATTCCTTAAAAAAAAAAGTCTTTTGAGTTTATGGGCAATGTATTTACTCAAGTATATAGCACAAAATCTGACATCTCAACATGGAAAAACTGTTGGTCTTAAATTCTACTAGACTGGGCATTGAGAAGTGACTTATGGGAATTAACAATGTGAGATCCATTTTTTTTTTTAACTTATTCCAGGAGAGCATGACTTTCCTGAATTATGGTGTGTTTGTATGGCTGAGCTGGTAAAGAATCTGCCTGCAGTGTGGGAGACCTGGGTTCAATCCCTGGGTTGGGAAGATCCCCTGGAGGAGGGAAAGGCTACCCACTCCAGAATTTTGGCCTGGAGAATTCCATGGACTGTGTAGTCCATGAGGTCGCAAAGAGTCGGACACAACTGAGCAAATTTCTCTTTCACTTTTGCCATAGAAAACCCAATAGTAAGAGGGAAGCCTATTTTAATAGCTTGTGTTGTGATTGAAATATGGATATAATTGTTGAGGCATTCCAACTTAGTAGTTCTGAACAACAATAATGCTTGACAAAAATACATTTTCCCCAAAGATTTGCCATTTATTGATACATGAGCTGAATTTGATGTGCATGCCTCTTTAAAAATCAGTAAGTTAATATGGAGTGAATCAAGCATACTAATATTAAATTGATTCCAGATGACACAGTTTGAAATATATGATTTTCACAGATTCTAAATGGTTAGATGTTGTAACTCTGGGACAGTTACCAACCCATTCCCCAGGATCTTATATCAATTCTGTGATTTCTTACATGATGTTATTTTTCTATAAGATCTAAAACACTCTTTAATATTAAAACAATTTATTGGTAAATAACTGGCATAAGAAGCTGAGGATTAAATTAAATAGATATGTTTCATATAAAATGTTAGAACTGGCTCTGAATTCTTTTAGATGCAAATATCTTTTATTTTTAAATTAGTCACTTAGTGTTATTTTTTGTCATGCCCTTGCATACTAACTAGAAAGAGGTAACTCGCTCTTCCAAAAATGATTCAGAATGTAGGAAATAATTTCAGTGTATTAAGATATGAACGTATTTTTAAAATGAGCTAGTCAATGTAAATCAAATGCTTACACCTTTCTCTTTGCCTGTTTAATATCTGAGTAAGAATTTGCAGAAAGTCCTTGACTCTATGGATGAATTGGGTAAGGCAGTCTTGAGATGTCATCCGTCTGCAACTATCTATAGGTAAATTAAACAGGGGTACAGAGACATTAAATCAAATGGATTTTTCTAATTTCTTATGTTCAATAAGGGCTAACTTCTTTGAGTTTCCTGAACAATGTGGTATGTACCAAGTAAAAGCTTCTTTTTATCAATATTAAAATTGTTTACCATAAATTTGATAGAAATAGAGCAAAAAGAAAGAATGTGATAGTGGGAAGAGAACGGACTTTGGAGTTAAGTAAACTTACAAAAAAATTCTAAATCAGTTCCTGATAGTAGCCTTGGAGAAGTTATATGCAGACCTCGGCATTTAGTAAAATAGCTAATTACAACCCCTTTGCAAAGTTGTATTAGGCTTAATAATAGCAGTGTATCCAACTCCTAGTAGCCCCTCAATAAATGCTGGCTACTATTATTATTTGAATACAAAACTCTGCATAGAACCAAGACATTTCTGTGGACTCTGTTCTCTTCCCTGTATGGCTTTAAAAGTCTGGAGAGCCTCCTATGGACTATCCAAATATTGTCATATTTAAGTATCTGTATAATCGGTACACTCATTAAAATTTTACAAAATAAATTCCAACTACTCAACTTTTCTATGAAATTTCTGACCCCATTTTGCTTTTTAGACGTTTCCTCTTGGAAGCTTAGTTTTAGGCTTTAGCCACTATCTATAACCCATATGATTTGAAGTATCTAGATGCCCCACTCACTCAGTTTGCCTGCAACCATTAATAAAAATCATATTGTCATATATAGTGCTGCATGCGTCTACGAGGGCACACACATAAAAGTTTGAAGAAAATCTCAGCACAGGATCAAGGACTTTTTTTGCTTGTTTATTCTCTTCGTGCCAGCGCAACCTCTGCTTTTCTCCGATAATGGTTGTCTATCTTTGTGGATATCCTAAGCCCGCTTTCATTATCAAACATTCCTCACGTCTAAGCATATGACTTAAGTGCAAATTGATTGGAAAATCCACTTCACAGTAGAAAACCATAGGTAACTTTCAATGTCTTGGTGGACAGATGTGCCTTTCCCACAACGGTCACTCTTGTTACTCTGAGTGGGTTTGCCTTGTGGTTCCTATACCAATTTTTACCTGCGCGGCCTTGAGGAACCCAGCAGCATCCTTGTGCTCAGTGCACTGATGGACTTAAGGAGACAGCTCACCCTTCCTAGAACTCATGCTCATGCGGAAACTGCTTGAGCTGGGAGATCTGGCTGGCTAAGTGTCTTTAATTGCAAAGGACGGTGTTTCAGTGCTATGTCTCATTGAATTAAACAAAACACACATCATCATTGCTTTCTGACATTGACATCAAAGTGAGCATGATCTTCCTTTCCTTCAGTTCAGTTCAGTTCAGTCACTCAGTGGTGTCCGACTCTTTGTGACCCCATGAATCACAGAACGCCAGGCCTCCCTGTCCATCACCAACTCTGGAGTTCACTCAAACTCATGTCCATTGAGTCAGTGATGCCATCCAGCCATCTCATCCTCTGTTGTCCCCTTTTCCTCCCGCTCCCAATCTCTCCCAGCAGCAGAGTCCTTTCCAATGAGTCAACTCTTCACATGAGGTGGCCAAAGTACTGGAGTTTCAACTTTACCATCATTCCTTTCAAAGAACACCCAGGACTGATCTCCCTTAGAATGGACTGGTTGGATCTCCTTACAGTCCAAGGGACTCTCAAGAGTCTTCTCCAACACTGCAGTTCAAAAGCATCAGTTCTTTGGCGCTCAGCTTTCTTCACAGTCCAGCTCTCACATCCATACATGACCACTAGAAAAACCAAGCCTTGATTAGACAGATGTTTGTTGGCAAAGTAATGTCTGTACTTTTGAATATGCTATCTAGGTTGGTCATAACTTTCCTTCCAAGAAGTAAGTGTCTTTTAATTTCATGGCTGCAGTCACCATCTGCAGTGATTTCGGAGCCCAGAAAAATAAAGTCTGACACTGTTTCCACTGTTTCCCCATCCATTTCCCAATAAGTGATGGGACCAGATGCCATGATCTTTGTTTTCTGAATGTTGAGCTTTAAGCCAACTTTTTCACTCTCCTCTTTCACTTTCATCAAGAGGCTTTTGAGTTCCTCTTCACTTTCTGCCATAAGGGTGGTGTCATCTGCATATCTGAGGTTATTGATATTTCTCCCAGCAATCTTGATTCCAGCTTGTGCTTCTTCCAGCCCAGCATTTCTCATGATGTATTCTGCATATAAGTTAAATAAACAGGGTGACAATATACAGCCTTGACATACATACTCCTTTTCCTATTTGGAACCAGTCTGTTGTTCCATGTCCAGTTCTAACTGTTGCTTCCTGACCTGCATATAAGTTTGTCAAGAAGCAGCTCAGGTGGTCTGGTATTCCCATCTATTTCACAACTTTCCACAGTTTATTGTGATCCACACAGTCAAAGGCTTTGGCATAGTTAATAAAGCAAAAATAGATGTTTTTCTGAAACTCTCTTGCTTTTTCGATGATCCAGCAGATGTTGGCAATTTGATCCCTTGTTCCTATGCCTTTTCTAAAACCAGCTTGAACATCTGGAAGTTCACAGTTCACATATTGCTGAAGCCTGACTTGGAGAATTTTGAGCATTACTTAACTAGCGTGTGAGATGAGTGCAATTGTGTGGTAGTTTGAGCATTCTTTGGTATTGCCTTTCTTTGGGATTGGAATGAAAACTGACCTAGTCCTATGGCCACTGCTGAGTTTTCCAAATTTTCTGGTATATTGAGTGCAGCACTTTCATCTTTCAGGATTTGAAAGAGCTCAACTGGAATTCCATCACCTCCACTAGCTTTGTTCGTAGTGATGCTTTCTAAGGCCCACTTGACTTCACATTCCATGATGTCTGGCTCTATGTCAGTGATCACACCATTGTGATTATCTTGGTAGTGAAGATCTTTTTTGTACAGTTCTTCTGTGTATTCTTGCCACCTCTTCTTAATCTCTTCTGCTTCTGTTAGGTCCATACAATTTCTGTCCTTTATTGAGCCCATCTTTGCATTAAATGTTCCCTTGGTATCTCTAATTTTCTTGAAGAGATCTCTAGTCTTTCCATTCTGTTGTTTTCCTCTATTTCTTTGCATTGATCACTGAGGAAGGCTTTCTTTTCTCTTCTTGCTATTCTTTGGAACTGCATTCAGATATTTATATCTTTCCTTTTCTCCTTTGCTTTTGGCTTCTCTTCTTTTCACAGCTATTTGTAAGGCCTCCCCAGACAGCCATTTTGCTTTTTTGCATTTCTTTCCCATGGAGATGGTCTTGATCCCTGTCTCCTGTACAATGTCATGAACCTCCATCCATAGTTCATCAGGTACTCTCTATCGGATCTAGTCCCTTAAATCTATTTCTCACTTCCACTGTATAATCATAAGGGATTTGATTTAGGTCATACCTGAATGGTCTAGTGATTTTCCCTACTTTCTTCAATTTAAGTCTGAATTTGGCAATAAGGAGTTCATGACCTGAGCCACAGTCAGCTCCCGGTCTTGTTTTTGTTGACTGTATATAGCTTCTCGATCTTTGGCCGCAAAGAATATAATCACTCTGATTTCGGTGTTGACCATCTGGTGATGTCCATTTGTAGAGTCTTCTCTTGTGTTGTTGGAAGAGGGTGTTTGCTATGACCAGTGCATTTTCTTGGCAAAACTCTATTAGCCTTTGCCCTGCTTCAGTCTGTATTCCAAGGCCAAATTTGCCTGTTACTCCAGGTGTTTCTTGACTTCCTACTTTTGCATTCCAGTCCCCTGTAATAAAAAGGACATCTTTTTTGGGTGTTAGTTCTAAAATGTCTTGTAGGTGTTCATAGAACCATTCAACTTCAGCTTTTTCAGCATTACTGTTTGGGGCATAGACTTGGATTACTGTGATATTGAATGGTTTGCCTTGGAAACAAACAGAGATCAGTCTGTCAGTTTTGAGATTGCATCCAAGTACTGCATTTTGGATTCTTTTGTTGACCATGATGGCTACTCCATGTCTTCTAAGGGATTCCTGCCTGCAGTAGTAGATATAACAGTCATCTGAGTTAAATTCACCCATTCCAGTCCATTTTAGTTCGCTGATTCCTAGAATGTTGATGTTCACTCTTGCCATCTCCTGTTTGACTACTTCCAATTTGCCTTGATTCATGGACCTGACATTCCAGGTTCCTATGCAATATTGCTCTTTACAGCATCGGACCTTGCTTCTTTCACCAGTCACATCCACAACTGGGTATTGTTTTTGCTTTGGCTCCGTCCCTTCATTCTTTCTGGAGTTATTTCTCCACTGATCTCCAGTAGCATATTGGGCACCTACTGACCTGGGGAGTTCCTCTTTCAGTATCCTATCATTTTGCCTTTTCATACTATTCTTGGGGTTCTCAAGGCAAGAAGACTGAAGTGGTTTGCCATTCCCTTCTCCAGTGGACCATATGCTGTCAGATCTCTCCACCATGCCCACCCACCTTGGGTGGCCCCACACAGCATGGCTTAGTTTCATTGAGTTAGTCAAGGCTGTGGTCCTAGTGTGATTAGATTGACTAGTTTTCTGTGATTATGGTTTCAGTATGTCTGCCCTCTGATGCCCTCTTGCAACACCTACCGTCTTACTTGGTTTTCTCTTACCTTGGACATGGAGTATCTCTTCACAGCTGCTCCAGCAAAGCACAGCCACTGCTCCTTACCTTAGACGAGGGGTATCTCCTCACTGCTGCCCCTCCTGACCTTGAATATGGAGTAGCTCCTTTTGGCCTTCCTGCACCCACACAGCCACTGCTCCTTGGACGTGGGGTAGCTTCCTTTCCTTAGCGATCACCAGTTGCAGAATCTTGACTACTTCTGGTTTTAGGTGATTCTGTTCTTTATTTCATTGATCTGTTTTACTCATTTCGACATTAAAGTGAAGCATACCTACTGGGAACTGAGGGTTTGGACTGCACTTCACACACTTTTAACTTGTTCAAGCTTAATGAATTTCTTGGCAGGAGAGTACTGTTATTCCATTTTATCTAATAAAAGAAAGAAATGCAGAAAGGTTTACTGACAGCTATAAAATAAAGAGCCATGACATGAACCTGGATATGTTGACTGTGAGGTCAGTGCTGTAAGGGACCCAGTGGTGCTTAAAACTCAGAGACTCATAGTTTAGTAAATGAGAGAAAGACAAACATTTAAAGGACTCCTTGATTCTTATTCATCTCCTGACCTTGTTCTTATTTTCCATTTTATAGATATATTTTATACACCCCCTCTAGAGTTCAGAGAATTGCCTTATGACAGTGTCAGCTGCTTTCATGCCTAATCCAATACTTTGTAGATATCCATGTATTCACCCATTCATTTTCCAGCCTATATTTGTCAAATGTCTACTATACCCAGTGGCTGTAGGCAAGTCACTCAACTCCTCTGCATCTCAGTTTCCATATCTATCAGATGGGAAAGGTAGTCTCTAAGATGAAGTTTTGTTATGAGAATTCCATGAGACTTAACTTTATAAAAGCATCTCACATAGTACCCGGCATATAGTAGCTGCTCAATAAATTTCCATTCACTCACTGCTTAACAATGTTTTTAAACCCTGACAATTAGGAATTGTCTGACTGGGAATATTTTACTATGATTTAGGTTAATTTCTATAAATACAAGTGGTGAATGTTTCCATTCTTGAGAAGTTAAACCAGCAAATGGAGTCATGAGATTCATGATTTTAAGTTTAAAATACCCTGATATTCCCTCATTAAAAGTTATAAAATAATTGTTCTTTCCAGACTCATTTGCACTTGAAAACTGGGTTGAAATGTGGACATAGTCTTCACAATTAAGTGCTAATTCATAGAAGTGGGAATCTGAAAATCACAGTGAGGTTGTAATGCTCATAAAGATGAATAGATGCCTCCTAGGAAATTTGTGAACCTTAAAGAAGGCTGAGAGCCCCTAGTTTCTTGGTATAAAAATACTGCAATTATTCATCCACTCCCCTTACCTCCCACCCTACCTAAAGCACTATAAATCTGGTCTTGTAATCTCGAAGTCAAGTTTATAGCACTTTATGTAGCAGGCTGTGGGACTATCACCCATTTGGCAAAAGACATATTCCTGAGCACCTTGAGATGTATATCAGAGAGCCAGCCTCCTGGATGCCATCCTTCACCCCATGTAAAAGATGTGGAAAAGCTTCTAGAGCCCGTGGGTCGTGGTGCCAACCTTCATGCATCACAGTTTATCTGTCATTGAGCTGGTTCTAGAATCCTAGCTTTTCAGTTCTAACCCAACGTAATTTGATTCATTTAGTCATTACAGAGTACCTATGCCTTATAAAGAAAACTTGGATTGATTAGTAGGTCTATAAATGGCCTAACCATTTTCTAATTTTGGCTTTAAGTTGATTGGTATCCCACAGAAGATAGATGTTTAAAGAAAATCAGAAACGTTTGCCTAGGTAAGCCATAGTGATTCCTGTTGTTTTTTTATTGGATTTAATTAATTATTTCAAATATCCTGAAATGGCATGTACTCTAAGACTACCAAAAAATGTATTTTTTTTCAGTACTATGCAGCTTCTAATTGTTGAAACTAAATGGTTTTAGGAGTGGTGCAGTTAATTGACCTACACATACTTCTTCCACTAATGGCAAAGCACTGTGAGAGGGGAGATTAAACGATGATTAACTCTGATTCCAAGAACCTTATGGTTTAGTGGACGAGAAACACCTAAATAAAGAAAAGGATATCCATTCACCTGACACTGGACATCTAGATGGCTTCCATGTCCTAGCTAGTGTAAATAGTGCTGCAGTGAACATATAAGGAAGTTGTGGTACATATACACAATAAAATATTACTCAGCTTATAAAAAGGAACACATTTGAGTCAGTTCTAATGAGGCGGATGAAATTGGAGCCTATTATAAAGAGTGAAGTAAGTCAGAAAGAAAAACACAAATACTGTATATTAACACATATATATGAAATTTAGAAAGACAGTAGAAATGATCCTATATGCAAGGCAGCAAAAGAGACACAGATGTAAAGAACAGACTTTTGGACTATGTGGGTGAAGGCGAGGGTGGGATGACTTGAGAGAATAGCACCGAAACAAGTATTACCATATATAAAATAGATGACCAGTGCCAAGTTCAGTGCATGAGGAAGGGCACTCAAAGCAATCTTTTGGGACAACCCAGAGGGATGGGATGGGGAGGGAGGTGGGAGGGAGGTTCAGGATTGGGGACACATGTGCACCTGTGGCTGATTCGTGTTGATGTGTGGCAAAACCCATCAAAATATTGTAAAGCAATTAGTCTCCAATTAAAATAAATTAATTTTAAAAAGAAAAGGATAAAGCAAGTTCTACAAAGTAAGTACTACAATAGAAGGCAGAGAATGTGAGGTGAGTATTTAGTGAAGGGGTTAGAGAAGATGTAGGGTGAATGTGCCTCTTGACTTAGAAGATGAAAATGACACAGTGGCCTGAGATGCCCAAGAAGGTAAACTAGATTGATAAAAGCTTGAAGTTAGAAAAGCATGGCCCTACTTCAGGCACTTGATCTTCGAGCGCCAGTGCCATGTGCTGAATCTGCACGAACAGAGGCTGCCTGCTAGGAGAATCCTTAAAGGATTTCAGCACTGCGAAGGCCTTAACTGGATTATACTAAAATGATTACTTGCAAAAGAGCATGGAAACCCCCTCCAATATTCTTGCCTGGAGAATCCCATGGACAGAGGAGCCTGGCAGGCTACAGTCCATAGGGTTGCAAAGAGTTGGTCACAACTGAACGGACTTAGCATGCATGCATACAAAATGATTACTGGCTAACTCCAAGAATATGTAGAAGTTTAACTGGAGAATAGCAAGAATATTCAAGACTGGTGACATACATGACAGGATAAAGATTAATGGATTGATGAGGGAACAGCATAATAAACTTGGTACCCAGAAGAGACTGACTCAAGGAAGTTCAATCACTCCAGTCGTGCCCGACTCTTTGTGACCCCATGGACTGCAGCATGCCAGGCTTCCCTGTCCATCACCAACTCCCTGAGCTTGTTCAAACTCATGTCCATCGAGTCGATGATGCCATCCAACCATCTCACCCTCTATCTCCCTCTTCTCCTTCTGGCTTCGATCTTTCCCACCATCAGGGTCTTTTTCAGTGAGCCACCTGTTTGCATCAGGTGCTATTTTGCAATACTAAAGGAAAATACTAGGTTCTGTGCAGTTATCTGCTTTATTAGCAAGACTATGGTCAGCGTGTACTCTTTTGGTAGAATCTGATAGATGAATGTCTGTGCACAGAAGTACATGCTTGGATATATGTAATTGACAACATCTTAAAAGTGACAGGTCAGTGTCTGGCAATGCACCTAGGAAGCCAGGTCCTTGACAAGAAGTAGACCTCTAGTAGGAAAGCTCCAGCAGGGCTCATAGAATCTGCTCGCTGCACCCTTCTTCAAATCTTCAGACTGGAGCTTCAAAGTGCAAGAGTGATGAAAAGGCTAGATTCACACTCTGGCTCTTCTACTGACTGGGTGTGTGGTTGTGGACAAATGTTTTCCCTTCCCTCTCAGAGGCTCAATTGTCTCAAGTGTAAATATAAGGGTAACAATAGTATGTAATTCATAGCATTGATGGGGATTTCATGCAACCGTATTCATGAAGAACTTCTATATTACCTGATACTTGGGATGGCCAATATCAAAAAGAACAGGCTGACTCTCCTTCCTCCCGAATCTGAGCCTTCATAGACTAGAAACTGATTAGGGTGTGCATTCAACAATATCCCATTGCTTTACACATCCCTGTCCCAGGGCTCAGATCGCAGAGCTCATCCCACAGCCCAGGAGCCTCTGTGACTAGGCTGCACTCTGAGGCCAGCACAGAGGGAAAATGGTGCTTCCCACGGCTGGGTGCAATGGCCCACATTGGATTCCTGTGTCCGGAGGAAGGCTTTGACAACACCGGAGCCCTGTCAGCCTTTGCAGCAGATTGTCGGTGCAGAACACAAAACTGGAAATGACGTCAAAGATCCATGAGAAGGCAGGACTCAAATTCAAAAGGACAGCGAAAGAGGGATGATGACATTATGTACAGCTGAGTGAAATAAGGGCAATTAGATGAAATTAATGGGCCTTTGAATTAAATTTGGTACATCCTCGCTCTCAGTAAGATTCCACTGTGGAGGCTAAATCGGGAATGGGAAGGGTCGCTCTTCTCCCTGGGTTTGTAACCTCGTGGCCTGCACCCGGCCCATCACAGGAGCTCACACCAGAGCCCCCCTCAGACCAGGGCTCCAGAAGCCTTAATTGCCACTCAGTCCCTTGTCTGGCTCCCCGCTCTGCTGCACTGCCTAATCAGTCTTCTTTGACTTGAAATTCAATATCCCCTGCAGAAAGTCTGCAATGGCGCTTTAAAGTTATTTGCATCCACTCTGAGGAATGTTTTTAGTTCTAGTTCTAAACTGAGTGCCTTTGTGGTTTCAATCCCCCCTGATAAGCAGGGCAGCTGGATTCTGCAGCAGTCACACAGGGCCACATAAATAACTGACAGCATCGTAAATCTCTTCATGGCCGGTAGGAAACGGAAGTAACCAGTGCGAGTCAGTAAAACAGTCATAGAACGTGAAGAGTTTTGTTCCAAGACAAGTAAGGCATGCATGCCTATCCTGATTTGTGGAGGGCCCTCTAGGCGATCAGCTGAGTTCCCACTGGAAAGCACGCTATGATTTGGCTTGGACATACTCTGGACATAAGGGTGGAGCCATTCACCACCCCAGTCCTAGTACACCGCCATACAGGACAGCTTAATATCATGCCAGGGAGATCAGTCTTCTCCCTTCAACCCCAGGTTGCCTGCCAGCCCCCCATTCTGCCTGATGTGGTGGTGACCGGGCAGCAAGAGGGAGAATGACTTCAAGCCCAGTTTTCCTACTTAGTATTCACTTTGAGTAAGTAACACACATCTCAAAAGGGTGGGGAGCAGCAATAAATAGTCCTGTGTGTCAGGTGCCTGGCAGAGGACTGGCTGAACCCACCTACACTCAGTCTGTTACTTCCTTCCCATCCCTCTTGGCCTACCACGCTTTACTGAACACACTGTATTCAGTGGCTCAGTCATATCCAACTCTTTGCAACCCTATGGACTGTAGCCCGCCAGGCTCCTCTATCCGTGGGATTCTCCAGGCAAGAAGACTGGAGTGGGTTTCCAGGTCCTCCTCCAGGTTATCTTCCCAACCCAGGAGTTGAACCTGAGTCCCTCGATGTCTTCTTGCATTGACAGACAGATTCTTTACCACTGAGCCACCTGGGAAACCTCACACGTTACAATTCCTTCCTGCAAATAGTGCCTCTTGCTCCTAGATGGTGGACAAAATATATTCCCAGCAACACAATCAGCAGCTTTGGCCCTCTGCATTAGCCCTGCTGTAGCCCAGTAATGCACAGCCAGCACCAGTATTTATCTCAAGGTGACACTTGTAATGGATGATTGCAGCACTTCTTAATCCATTTATGTAATCCTCTCTGCTTTGCTTGCAGTTATTTTCAGGGTTTTAGCAGCAATGAAATGGTTCCTTTCCCAAGACAGAGTTCATTTAATTTAAAACTGGATTGATTATAGCTAAACTTATGATATGTCTTTGCGAAGGAAGAAAAAAACAGCCATCAATTATGCACAGCAATTATTTAGCATTTATGCAGCTCCCACAGTGTCCTGGGCTCAGCATGTAAGAGGTGGGGTAAAATCCATGCCCTTGAGAATCAAAGGCATGCAGGGCAGAGCATGAGTCCACTTGCCATTTAATTCCTTATTCAAGGGGGTCATCGACCATATGGCCAGCATTTTAGCTGACTTCATGGGGTTAAGTGGAATCTTCATCCATTTGTGCCTTCTTTCATTTCTGTCTCATTCAGATGCATCTACCGATAGCACCCTTAGCCTTTGACCTCTATCCCAAAAGAATACTCCTTACTACTCCTCAAGCAGTTTTGGTTTAGGACTAAGACATTTAATGGGGCTAAAATCAGAGTAAGTCTGATGACAATTGCCTGGCATCTGTGGGATTCGTCCTGCAGTCGCCTGACTGGTGACAAGGGAAGTGCATTCAGAAATGGGATGGAACCTGGGAAAGGACAGAGGACTTTCCTCTAACTGCATTCTTGTGAGAAGATAGTCATGTACATGCTCACCCGCCAGAGGATTTGAATGCCAAATAGATGGATGATTAGACGGATTTCGAGATGACAAGTTAAAATATAATGTATATAGTTATACCTGTGGCAGATTCATTTTGATATATGGCAAAACCAATACAATATTGTAAAATTAAATAAAATTAAATTAAAAAAAGAAAAAATATATAATTTATATAGTACAATGATACAAATTTAACTCAAGTAAAATATTAATGATTAAAATCTGAAAATTTAGTGTGATGCTCTTAATTCAAAGAAGTCCTGATAGCCAATCCCCCAGATAATTATTTATATAGAATAATGGCCAAAAGAGAAATAAAAGAGACAGATCTGAAAAAAAAATTTTTTTTAATTATTGACCATTTGACTTTAAAGGGAAAAACTGGAGAAACTGAATCAAGATGAATGATAATAACCAGACTGAATACCAGGCACACTGCATTCAATACTTCAAATATTGCTGAAATAGTCGTTAGACTACCTACATTTCATAGATGAAGAAACAGAGTATAGAGGAGTCTAGTAACTTACCAACTAAAAGGAGACATAGCTATGATTTAAATGGTGTTGTAGATTAACTGCAGAGCCCAAGCACTTAACCACTATGCTATGCTGCCATCTAGGATGCAGTGCACAAATATGCATCATATTCACAACCTCCAAATTCCTTGTCCTTTGACGTTTTGCTTAACCTTGGAGTTACAATGAAGCTAAAACTTTTTATTCATCACATTTACTTGTAGAATTTCACTGTCAGATCAATAAATCAGAATAATTTTCCCTAACGTGTCCCTGATATAATTCAAATTATATTAAGTAATGGCTTAGAGTCAGGAGTTGTTTAAACTCAAGAAGAGATATATATATATATACACACACACACACACACACACACATTTGCACATGCGCACACACACACACATACATGTTTTTTAAGGTAAAGACAATTATTTTAAATTGCTGAATGTTTCATTTTCTTTCATTGGAACTTTTTTTTTTTTTTGCATTAGAAAGGTGCAAGAAAAATTGAACCAAGATTTAGCTAAGTTTTTGAAGGTCTTTTTGTTTTCTCTTTGCTGTTGTTGATTTTTTTCTTTTTTGAAGGGGAAGATAGGATCAAAAGAGAAATTAGATTTTCCACCTTTGGTATTAGGAAAAGGAAATGGCAACCCACTCCAGTATTCTTGCCTAGAAAATTCCATAGAGGAGCCTGGTGGGCTACAGTCAACAGGGTCGCAAAGAGTCGGACATGACTGAGCATGTGACAGTCACACTCACCTTTGGTATTTGGGGTAATAGTTGAGGTCCCATGAATAGGGTCAGTCCCTGGGTTAAGGCTGTCCTCACAGAATCTCCCCACCCTGCTCCCAAAATGCATGCTGAGTGTTTATGCCACAGTCGTGCACTGGGTTACCCAATGCGTGTGTTTCTTACAGTTGACCTGGACAGGCTCAATGATGATGTCAAGCGTTACAGCTGCACTCCCAGGAACTACTCCGTCAACTTGAGGGAAGAGCTGAAGCTCACCAACGTGGTCTTCTTTCCTCGCTGCCTGCTTGTACAGCGCTGCGGAGGAAACTGCGGCTGCGGAACTGTCAACTGGAAGTCCTGTGCATGCAATTCAGGGAAGACTGTGAAAAAGTACCACGAGGTATGCCGTTTTCAGAATTTTTTTGTTGCAGTGCTGTACTTGGTTCTTTAGCAGCTGCAAAAGTCCTGTAATCTCTAGGGTGCTGGGAAACGGGGCCACTGCATTGTTTGTGCAGGTTTTTCACTGCACAGGAGCACCTCCCAGTGAGATGACTGCGTGATTATACTTGAGCTTAACTTGCAAAGGCAGGTCCCTGGGGAGGGTGTAGGTCCATCCTGAAGTAGGGATTCCTTTTTCTAACCCTTATTCATAATATATATGTGGCTTGACAACAGGCTTGTTAGTATACACAATCAAATGCATGGTGCAATAATTTGAGAGCTTACTTACAGAAATCTAATGGGATTCATTTATAGCATATGACTGCAAATCTAGGTTACTTTAAGAGAATACTAAGAGCTAATCTTCAATTCAGTCAACTCATTGAAAAATGAATCAGGGTAAAAATAGCGAAGTATAAATTGTCAGAAAAGATACTTTGTCAGAGACTTTTTCAATCTCTAAATATGGAAATATTATTCTTCCAGAAGTACTAATTTTTCCTAAATATAACTGAGTGCTCTGGGGAATCAGCTCTGAAATTACGCAAAAGTAAACAAAAGTAAACATAGAGATGTAAGAGAAATGAAAATTTAAGGAGAGCAGCAACTTTTAGTGATAATAACAGGAAATACACATAAGCCTTTACAGTGTACCAGACATCATTGTAAGCAATCATTAGCTCACTTGGCAGTTTCTTCACATGTTGTCAGGGGAGTGCTACTTGTATTCCCTTTTTATAGATGAATAAACTGAAGCCTAAGAGAGCAGGGAATTAACCAGTGTGACTCGGTCAGTAACTCAGAGAGATGCGACCTAAACTGATTCACTGTTTCTAAAGTCTATATACTTACCAACGGTAACACTGAGTGCTCTCATTTTAAATATATAGCACATTATTGAAGATTAAAGAAAGAATGGACTTAAGGGGAGTTAGAGCTGCTCTTGACATTGACAGCAACTCTATCACTTCATGATTATGCAAGTCAGTAAAGTTTAGAGAGCCAGTTTTCATGTATGTGAAACAGGATTTAAAAAATTATATGATAACCCCATACAGGGTGGCTCTGAGGAATCAAAGCAGTGCATATGAAGTGCATTATGTAAGAGGTAAAATACCATATTGAAATATGTTTACAATATAAAATATGAGCCAAACACTATTGTTAAGAATTATTGTTTGAGCTGCTTTTCATCAGTATCCATCAAAACAGAAGAATAGATGGTGCTCCCTAAATAAAATCTCCCACTTTACAGAACCACTTTGTTACCCTGAAAACAATAAAACAATAATCAGTTAAGAGGTAATTACTGAGCTAAATGAAAAGGGATTCGTCATAAGTGGTATTTTCAACGTGGGAAAACTAAGAGCTTGGAGGCCACGATAACCCTGCTTTCCTCACATAGATGCAGACCCGATTTGAGACCTACATAGAGCATGTTTTCTTAGTAACAAGAATTTCTTACTCCACCTCACATTTTTCAAAGAAAAAAAAAAAAAAATCTGTTCTCATATCCAGAGAATGCTGTTGTCTGTGTTCATTGTGTTTTATTTTTGTATGACCTGATGAACTCTAGATTGGACTTTGTCCTTTGTGTCTAAGAACCTGAATTTTGTAATGTTGAGTCATACGCTGCGGACAAATGCAGAATGCAATAATTTGGTTTGCGTTAAAATAAGCCAAGAAGTGACAAGATCTTTACCCAGTCTCTACTGTGAGGAAAGCATGTAAATTCAGGCCTTTGATGCTTTATTTTCATCTTGACTCTCCTCTCAGAGAGAAGTTGTAGTTTGATTTTTTTTTAGTTGCTTATTGTGGAAACACAGAGTTAAACACACACCCAAAAGGGCCCTCACCTCCCAGACAGTTAACTCTGAAAGAATCTGAAGGTCCTTTTGTTAGTCTATTGTCTCTCTGCACAGAGGCTGTTACCTATAAATTTCTACTCACCATTAATATCTAGGAGGCAAAGCCCTTGATCTCTTTGTTCAGTCACATGAGTGGGTCTAAAATGTAGAATCTTTTTGAAACTGCTATCTAAAGCATCTCTGTGAAACGTGTCATGATATTTTTACTTCTCGGAGTCTGCTGAGCTCTGTGCAAAATCACTCTGCTGAGTTGTGGACAAAAGGACAAAAGAGCATCAGTCACTCCGTCAGTGAGTGCAAACCCGGACCACGTGTGGCTGGCGCGTTTTCCCCAGCATCCTAAAATACCCCTCAAGTATGCCCCAGGCATCACATTGTCCAGTCCCCTGGAAGAGAGCAGGAGACTCGTTCCATCTTCAGAAATAGGGGTTGCTTGGGCTCAGTCTTGTGAGGGAAGAATCCTTGTCTTCTCTTCTGTTAGTTTTGTGCCTGTACTCTTAACTCAGAGAAATGAGAAACTGGTCTCCCCACCTCGTGGTTGTAACTGATGAGATGGGAAATGAGTTTTTATGAGAGATGAGCGCCCTTAAGGGGGTCACTAGAACTTGCCACCTAAGCAGGCCTCTATGACTCTCCACAGATATTTCAAGGCTCAACATTTAAGGAATAAAATCCAAGAAATTAAACCGTATAATTATAAACTTATCAATAATTAGAAATTATAAATAAAAGGAAGTTAAGATTGTTGCTCTTTCCCCAGGTCACGTGACTTCTCCTTGTAGAGGTCTGAGCATTTTGCACTGTGCAATAAAAAGCTCCATCTGTACAATTCCCTCTTCTGAAAAGTTTGGAGGTATCCTGCTGAAGTATTTTTCCTCTTTCCTAGCAACCATTCCTTCTCTTGGAATATACAGAATATAAAAAATACTTTCGGTGGGGATTTTTAAAAAGAGAAAATTCCAGAAAACATACTCTGTAGACAATTAGAGGATGCTATTATTTTAGTTCTTATCTTCCCTTGTTAGTGTATAATGAAAGGATGTTCCCTAGAAATATATTGACCTTTTAGATTAAAACTAACTATTGTATTTTTTAAGCATTTGGTCTCCTGGCTATGTCCATTCAGTCAACAGCCAAAATCTTAGGAGGCAACAGAGAAAGACAAGTTAATTTTCACTGTCCTACCTCTCATGATTTTGTCCCAGTGCTGGCACAGCTGCATTATCTGTTAGAACTTTCTGCAGTGATGAGAGAGTTCCATATCTGTACTATCCAATCTGGTAGTCATTAGCAACATGTGGTCACAGAGCACTTGAAATGTGTGTAATGCAAATGAGAAACTGAATTTTTAAATTTTATTTAATTTAAACTAATTTGAATGTAAATAGCTGCACATGGTCAGGGGCTCCCACAGTGAACAGTGTAAGCCGAGACACAACTCTGTCTCTGGCACTTACAGCATCTAAACCATTCCAGTCACTTGAACAATGGAAAAACTACTGTGAATGACTTTTTTAACATTACATTAAATATAAGAATTTTGTATTAAAAATTTGTTGCCCATTAAACATAAGAGGGGAGAAGGCAATAGCACCCCACTCCAGTACTCTTGCCTGGAAAATCCCATGGACGGAGGGGCCTGGTAGGCTGCAGTCCATGGGGTCGCTAGGAGCCGGACACAACTAAGTGACTTCACTTTCACTTTTCACTTTCATGCATTGGAGAGGGAAATGGCAACCCACTCCAGTGTTCTTGCCTGGAGAATCCCAGGGACAGGGGAGCCTGGTGGGCTGCCGTCTATGGGGTTGCACAGGGTCGGACATGACTGAAGTGACTTAGCAGCAGCAGCAAACATAAGAGATAGAAGATATAAGCAGATATTTATATATGAAACAAACGATTTATTGGAGATAATAAACTATTGAGATTTAGACTTGAGATAAAAGAATGGCACTTTTAATTTTTACATGTTTTAAGTGTCTGTCATTGAAACAAATTTAGCGAAAATCTCAAATTGAGACCAAGAAGACAGGAAATCAATATTTTTCCAAAAGTTTCTACTCTATGGCAAAGGCAATGAATTTGAGGGTTATGATTATAACAAAAGTCACAAAAATCTTTATTCTTTTTCTGGAAACAGCATTTCTAAAGCTTATGTAGAGTCTCCCTATTTCTTTCTCCCTCTTTGAGTGAGACCTTGAGAAGATTCTCTTGCAGCCCTTTCCTGTTCCTATAAGAGAGAGACAAGACAATAGAGACAAAGCAAATCACACAACTGAAGGGAGAATATGTGGATTCACGTGAGAGGCCACCTCGGACCAGCCACCTAAAACTCCCCAGAGCCTCGGGTTCCTCTTTTACTCCCTATGATAACCTACAATTTTGAGTTCCCAGAGAGATGTGAAATTATATGATATCTGTTCACCACTCCCTAAATCTTATCTTGCCTAGATTGTGTTAAGAATATAAACAAGTTGGTGGTTGAAATGCTAAGAAAATACAAAAGAACAGAGATATGATATGGAACTTTAATGTGTATAGACTATGTATAAAAAAGTTATCCACTCAACATTAGTAACACCTGTGCTGGCACCCCACTCCAGTACTCTTGCCTGGAAAATCCCATGGACGGAGGAGCCTGGTAGGCTGCAGTCCATGGGGTCGCTCAGAGTCAGACAGGACTGAGCAACTTCACTTTCACTTTTCACTTTCATGCATTGGAGAAGGAAATGGCAACCCACTCCAGTGTTCTTGCCTGGAGAATCCCAGGGACGGCAGGGCCTGGTGGGCTGCCGTCTGTGGGGTCGCACAGAGTCGGACACGACTGAAGTGACTTAGCAGCAGCAGCAGTGCTGCTTATCTCTTGGGGATCCTGGGACAATGAAAGCCTCTGAAGGCTGTAAAGCACTCGACAGATGTGGGTGGAATATCCTGAGAGCAAGATCGGGCTTGCTCCCTTCTGACTCCCTTAGAGCCTTGATGACTTACTGGTGCCGGGAGCCTCTAAGTACAGCAAAGTGCATACATTCTTTTCCTTGTAGATCTGGATTCATATTAGGCCTTCTTGTCAAAGTTGAGCAAACGTGCCTTCGGGCATGATACTCCCCAACTAGACAAAGACCCATGTGTGACACGAATGATACTCAGTGTTAATGCCGTGCTCTGAAACTTGGTGCCCAGCTCAGCTTCCGTCATGTTTTCTGAAACTGGTGGGCTGAACATGTAGTCATTAATCCTCTAAAATACTGTCAAAATCATTTACCTAGTGAAGTCCTCTAAAGGAAGAACTGCTGCTGAATACACCCCAGAGTGCTCACAAGAAAATTTCAATTATAAGTAAATGTCCACAGATGTAAAGATTGCATTTTCAAAATTCATGAGGATTGTGTAGACCCACATTATAAGCCCAGCCTTCAGTCACCTTCATACCTAGCTTGTCAGAGAAACATTGCTGAGCTCTGTTATTTGTGTCTTTCTTAGGGAGGACTGTATCTCAGGACTTGGTATCACTCCTTCCCTTACAACTCTCAATCTCCCTTGAAACTCTTACTTTCAAGTTGTGCAATTACCCAGAAATAGAAAATAGAAATGTTTTCTCATCTCAAAATATTTTTGCTTGTAGTCACTTTAGGTTTCAGAAAGGTTGACTACAAGACCTTAAAAATCTTAACTGCATGTACATTTTTATAAAGTCTACAAGCATGAAAGAAATCATAAAGTAAGGAAAAATATGAAGCTGTTTTTCTTAAGAAAGTGTGTATACTGAATGCTGCCTGCTTTAGAAGTTGGGTGAATCTTAAGTAAACCCTTAATGATTCGGGTTTAGACAGTGCACATGTCCTAAAATATGTATTTGTGATCCTACATCAGCCATTAATATGAAAACTGTTACAAGGCCTTAACGACCTTTCTTTAATATTTCCAATAAACAAGAGCCCAACTCAGCATGGAGCATTTCTGTCTAGTACTGTTTTATTACTGTAATAACTTCATGGCAATGATTCATTCAGTGCTTTATTGGCAACAAAGAGAGTAATTGTAGTAAATATCTTTTGTGATATGGTAATTTGCAAACTGAGCATCTTTGATTCTGTGTAGTGGTATGAAAGCCACCAACTGCTTCAGTCATTCTCCATTTAATAAAAATCAACTTTCCCTGGCTTCATGTGGTTTTCCAGATGGTGAAGAAGGGTCAAGAATGCCATTTTCACCCATAGGTGATAAGAAATGGCTGGCTGCTCCTCCATGGATTTTTATTTCAGTGTGTGTGCTTGCAGCAGTGAATCATAGAGCAGAAAATAGGAAAGCATTTTGTGAAGGTACCTATTAGTGAGTGTCCTACAGCGACTGTAATTAATTCAATGGTTCCTTCCCTTTAAAGGTGACCAGATAACCCAGAGACAGTTTGCTTTCTCAGATAAAGGCTTTTCATTTTTCTTTTAACTTTTTATGCTCTCTCAAATCAGCTTTGCTTTCTTCCTCCTTTCAGTGCTGTGTACCTGAACCGAAGACGATTACATGGTCTGAAAGCTTTGAGCATCAGTGCTGTGATCAGCCAGTAAAGCAGTCCAATTTCCACTTTGTTCAAACAGTGCTTTCCTGTCTTGTCTGGAAAAGTGTCTGCCAATTCATTTTTCTCCTCTTATCAACAAAACACATATATACTGGACTAACGTGGCTTAATATAAAACACAGGGAAAATCCCTGAACAATCAGGAAACCAGTTAGAAAAAACTGACCAGGCACGGCTTTCACCCCAAAGCACACACTTTCATTTCTCATCAAATGAGGAAGCAAATCAACGAAGCATTGATTTTATAGATGTCAGTCATGGCAACTTATTAGGCTTTGATAATGGTCTTTTTAAGAAAGAGAATATTTATCATCAGCTCAGCTTCTTAGGAATCATTTTCTTCCCCTGAATAGTTCAACCTCCAGATCTGGTTTATTAGGGTTGGAAAATAGTGACTAATATTAGAGAAATTCTTGGCAAAGTTGTAGGAACCCGAGCTTTAAGCTCTTCCAGGGCGCTCTGACCAAGTGTGGCACAGGAGGGCTTTCCTATCTATCGTAGCAGGGTATTTAATATCCCAAAGTGCAATATACACTCATCCATGCTTTGGTTACTTAGTTTTTCATGGAGAAGCAACAGTTTTTATTTTCTTTAGAGATGAAGCAGGAGTGACCCTGGGAGCAAGGAAAGGAAAATATCATTGTCACTCTGCTCTCAGTACTTGAAATTCTGTTTCAAAATCGTAAAAGACTTGCAAGTGATGCAAAGCATGCTGCTGCTGCTGCTGCTAAGTAGCTTCAGTCGTTTCCAACTCTGTGCGACCCCATAGACAGCAGCCCACCAGGCTCCCCCATCCTGGGGATTCTCCAGGCAAGAACACTGGAGTGGGTTGACATTTCCTTCTCCAATAGGCCACTAATTTTGGCCTCTGGTTTGGTTTGTTTTGCGCCCCTCCCCTTGTTGGAGGTTGGGGTAGAAGCGATGTAGGGAGGAGACAGGAAAGAGGCCGTGAACATAGGTTCCCATATTGTGACGTGGCAGCGTTACCCACCATGGTCACCAGAGTGCATCTCACTGGAAACCTACTGTGTTCCCAATGCTGCTGACCAGAACAGACAAAACTCCACCTTCCCGGTAAGGGCACACGCTGTGCCACGTGGAGACAAACACTGGTGACACCAGTCACTGATTCTGCAACTTTAGTCTCTCTCTTCCCTTATCTGAAACAGTATTAGAAAAGTACCTATATCATAGTGTTACAGTGATACGCAAAACGTTTAATACTTCCAGTCATAACAGTGTGGCATCTAACAAATACTCAAAAATGTTAGTCATTATTTTTTCTATCCTTGCCCTCAAAGCATTTGTTAATAGAGAGAAAGCATATGTCATATGAAACTATGTGATTCATAGTGTATGTTCAGTGGAATTTAGGTAAAGAGGATAATATAATTAGCTATCAAAACTGGCACTGGGACTAGCTTTACCATAATCTGGTATTTTTGTGCCTCCCTCAGGAACTCTTCTAGGCCATCCCTTCCCACCCCATCCCCCAACCCCAATTTGTACTCACAAAAGTACAAATATCCTTTTGAAGCTCTTCTCCAAATGGGACAAGGCATTTCACACTGTGTTATCAGAGCCCAGGTTCCTTACTTTACTGAACATTGAACAAATGACCTGCTCCACAGAACTCTTATGGGAAAATCAGGCTAAATGTTGGGACTTACCTGGTGGTCCAGTGGTTAAGAATATGTCTTGCAGTACAGGGGACACAGGTTCAGTCCCTGGTCAGGGAACTAAGTTCCCACATGCTATGGAGTAATTAAGCCCGCGTGCCACAACCGCTGAGTCTGTGCGCTCCGGAGGCCGTGTGCCACAGCTAGAGCATCTGTGCACCCCAGTGAAAGCTCCTACAGGACCCAGTGAAGATCCCACGCACCACAACTAAGATGCAATGCAGCCAAATAAATAAATATCACCCCCTCAGTGTTTTAAAAAGGCAAACGCTAAAGTAAAGCGGATGCATGGGGACTGAGGGCTCTAAGCCTGTTTTCCTAGTAGATGGTTTTGATTTGCTTATAACTTGAAACAGGTAACATAAGGATGAGGACATTGCTAGGAAGACAATCCAGTAGAAAAATTAGGGGTGGGGGGGCGTGCCATGAAAAGTTATTATACAGCCTAGAAAATAAGATTTCCTCGCATCTAATCTTCATCTCGGAGCAAAGTATACCAAGCATCAGGGCCCCATTTTAGTTCACACGTGTGCCTGCCACACCTTTGAGATACAGAAGGAAGCTGCAGCTGCATTAGAGACGCATGGTCCTTGGGTCCTAGTATGCCGGAAGCCTAGAGAACAATGCACTACTCTCAGGTCCCCGCTGACAGAAGGCCTGGCACCTGGCCTCCCTTATAATCTCAGTTCTCCAGCCTATACACTGTGAGTGAAGACGCCTTCTCTACTGTATGACAAGGTTCGACTTGGGCCAGACGAAATAGTGCATACGTGCAAATTATTTTAAAACTACAAAATGCTACATAGTTGTATGGTAGTATCATGCAGAGTTTAAAGTCTAAAAGGGAAAACAGAACAGAATCAAAAATGAAAGCTAACAGGAGCCTAAGAATATAAATAAAGAAGCAATGAAGTTGACTGTATATGGAAAACAATATTTATGTATATGATAGCAAATATTGACTTCAGTGAAGGCCACACTAGGGAAGAAGGGTTAGCTTCTATTTAAACTTAAAAATTTTTTTTAAATCACATTCACACCTATTAATGTAAAATTTTAAGGATGTGATTTATTCAAGTAATGTTGGATTGTTTTAAAGGTATTAATATGCAAACATTTTAGTGGAACATGATCTGTTTTGAATTGTAAAGGGTATTATTCGATATAGCCTAACAGATATGGAAGAACATACACACATTTTCAGTTATTTATGACCACTAGGGAGGCAAAATGTCTTACCTCACCCGCGTGTTTAGCCGCGCCAGCATTTTTGCAGGGCGGGGCGGGGCGGGGGTGGCACCCGGGGCCTTTGCTGCTGCACACGGGCTTTCTCCAGCTGTGAGCAGGGGCCGCTCTTCAGTGGTGTGAGGGCTTCTCACTGTGGTGGCCTCTTGTTTACAGAGCGCTGGCTCCAGACGCGGGCTCCATGGTTGGGCACAGGGTTTATTTGCCCTGTGGAACGTGGGATCTTCCCAGACCATTGGCGGGCGGATTCTTAACCACTCTCCAGGGAAGTCCCCATACCAGCATATTAGGTCACAACTGTATTCGTTGTCCTGTCTGCAGAGTATTGTCTCAGCATTGTATTTATCCATAACACATGCTTTAGCCAGAAGACTGTTTGTGGTATTAGTAATATTTGGGACAGCACTTGGCACAAAGCAGGCCCTTAGAAAGTTATCAGTAAACATCTGCTCAGACACCTGAAATCCTCATGACCCTGCAGGTAGGTAATGCAGGAGGCGTCACTCTGTGATCAGTGGATTCCGTTACTTTAAGGAGTCGTGGATTGTCTATAACAATATTTGTATGTGTGCATTCTAATAGTGAGCCCGTAGATTCCATTGGATGCTCAAAGGCTTAAGAACCAGTTGTCATAAAGAGAATAAGTGGTATGTAATTAGGTTAAATCCCAGGTACTTTCTTTTTTTTTTTTTTCTAATTTTATTTTATTTTTAAACTTTACATAATTGTATTAGTTTTGCCAAATATCAAAATGAATCCGCCACAGGTATCCAGGTACTTTCTAACAGGAAATGCTTCTTGTCCTAGGTGTTAAAGTTTGAACCCGGCTATTTCAAGAGGAGGGGCAGGGCAAAGCACATGGCTCTCGTTGACATCCAGTTGGATCATCATGAGCGGTGTGACTGTATCTGCAGCTCAAGACCACCTCGATAAGAGAATGTGCATGTACTTGCATTAAACATGAAAGAACCTTTATTTTAAGGAGGGTGTGGTAAGAGACCCCTTTCCCACCAGCAACCGAACTTACTATTAGCCTGAAAAGCAATGACTATAAGTGGTTGCTGACTTTCAACCTAGCTTTGTTAGTGCCATGACAAGTAGAAAGGCGTATCATCAACCTCTATATCCAAGAATATAGGATTGCATTTAATAGTGTCTGAGGATATTGCCATTTCCTTCTCCAGGGGAATCTTCCCAACCCTCGGATCGAATCTGGGTCTTCTGCATCACAGGCAGATGCTTTACCCTATAAGCCACCTAAGTCTGTCCCATATATATATATATATATAATGTGTCATCTCCATGTCTCTGTGTAAATAGACCAAATGATTCACTCAGTATATATAACCAGGTACACCAGAGCTTACATATGGTTTAATTATTTAGACTCTTAAAATAAGGGACACAGTAAATACATTAAACATGTCTTTGGAAGATTTGGAAGATTAATTTGTTTATTTTTAAGTTTTGAATCACAAAACAGTTTTGGATCTTGCTCTTTTAAAGACAGCAGCTTTTATATTAAAAATCCAATAAATTAGCATTTCTTGTGCATACATCTTAATTATCAAAAGAGGGAAATATGGTTTCTGGGAAAGGATACATTCCTAGCCATTTGTCTCATGAGATGTACTACATACTTACCTGTATAGACAATAATTACCTGTCTCCGAGAGCATGTCATCATAATATAGGCGCTTTAGAAATAAAGCCCTTAAGTCTTCTCTCAGTGTATCTTGCCGAGGCATGCAAACTCATTAACACCTGTCTTCAAAAAATTCTCACAAGGTTTATTATTATTATCCTATGAGAGAAAATGTATAAGCTGAAGCAGAATTTTGAATTGTTTTTTCTCAAAACCTCTCCACAAAAGTAACTCCTTTGGAGAATGTCATGGGGACTCTGTATGAGCCTTTCAAAATAATGCTCACTGAAAAGTTTGAGGAGTTGAAAGTAAAAAAATGTGAGCATTGAAATATTAACATAACTGGGAGTGGGATGGAATATTTGATTGGGATCCATATTTAATAATGACTCATACTCTCCAGATTATGCCAATTAATTTTATGTATCTTGCTTTTGTGTTCTTATCTTTTCCATATCTCTTCTTATCTCTTCCACACACACATATATATATATATATATGTTTATGAGTCATTATTAAATGAGACAATGTATATATATATACAATGGCATTTTATATTTGGCAAGCCATCATGGATTACTTATAGCCCAGAAGCTTTTGTGCATTAAAGCAACCCAATTTCATTGACGTAAATTCCCAACTGTGTAGTCACTGTTCAATTCAGTTGAATTCCTGTTTCTGAACCAAGTGCAAGGAGACCTGGGTCTCTGGTTCTTTCCAGATCTATGGCACTTGTTCTAAGAAGCCTCACTGCAAATTGTGAGAGCACAAAGCTGGCCCTGCTCTACCCTAGAATATGGTTTTTGCATTATTTGTAGTTATTATTGGTACTTAGAGTAATTTTTCCTCCTTGGCTCCTTAATGTCTGTTAAGGCCTCAGGGACTGACTGCAGGCATAGGAAGTGATTCATCATTCTCCAAAACAAGACTCTAAGAGAGCAATACTGAAGTCAAGATAGCTCTGGAGCTGCTCAGAGAGAAGGACATTTTTCTTCTCATCTTGAAAGAAAAAAGAACTGGTTTCTTCCCTAAGTCCAGGGCCCTACTGAACACAGACAAGTCGAATGAGGGATGTGTAACTGGGGCTCATGAAGTCTCAGTGTCAGATGAGCAGACTATATATATTTGGATTTCTGAGCATGTTTTCAGGACCAAGTTCTCAAGTATCTTTAGGAGCTCATTTCTGCTCAGCTCTTTGAAAGGCCAATGCTTATTGAAGATATTCCTTCAAAATGTCCCTGAAAGTGTCCTGTGTTTTTACCTCAAAAGATGACTGGTAAAAATAAATACTCTATTGTTGAGTTGTCCAAAATCCAGAGCACAGTCAGAAAGAGCACAGCCAGACCCTTTAATAATCAGTAACCATTCTTCCCCTGAAAGCCTCTTGCAAGCTTCCTGTGAAAACATAGGATTCCTGGACCAAAACCAAAATTTGAGTTATATCACTCTAACTTGTTCAACTGTTAAGTATGAAAAATTAGAGTGTTCTACCCAATTTTCAGTAAACCTTCCAAGCTGCAATAACCAGGATGGTTTTCAGTTAAAGCCCTATCTCGACTTATTATTTATTACCTGCCATGTAAGCATGCAGTCTCACTCACTTCTTTTTTTTCTTTCCTGAGTGTTTTATTAAAACTTCTCCCTTGGTTATCTGTTATCTATTGCACTTCCAACATGTAGCCAATAAATCTGCTTCATTGCCATCAAAGGAATAAAAAGCTCACCATACAAATTACATTTCAAAACAAATCCTAATAAATCCTCATTTCTGTGTGGAATAATGCCTTCTGTTCAATATGTTATAGGGCAGAGCACTTTCATAAGTATAATTTTTCTGGGGTTTTTTTTTGGTCATATTGGTAACATGCCGCTTTTTCCTTTCATAGTGTTTTCTGTAATAAATGTAATTTGCCTCTTACCTTCATGAAAAATAAATATTGCTTACAAACAAAGCTGCTCCATTATTTAGTACTCAGCTGCAGTTTTAAAAGGTGCACGATGATGCAGACTTATTTCCCCAAATACACACAGCGTCTGACAAGGCTGGGGGCGCTCTGCGGGCCTGGTTTTAGAACATTCTTCCCTGAAAACAGGCTTTTACCCTGTCCCTTCTGGAAGCCATCAGAAACGGAAAATGGAGTGGGACTTGGGTTGTGTTGTTTTTTTTGCTGCTCTTGGTGCTTCTTTGTTTGATTGTTTGTTTCCCTGCAGGCTTTTAGTAGAAGATATCCTCCTCTGACATTCTTTGCTTTGGAGAGTCCACAAGCTCTCTCCTTTTGGGCCTGAAATCAATAACATTATGTTCACCCTCACAGCTTCACCCATCTAGATGAACACCACAGCTGGTGGGTCAGTGTTAACCAGATTTTTTTTTTACAATATGAGTTTATTTCATTATTTAGAACCAATGCCCTCAACAGAATGCCTAAACCTGCAAGATACTTTAAAATGATCCCAAATATTTCAAAATACTAGATTTGAAGATCATATATAGTTTTCCCTCATAACATGAGGGAAATTACAGTAAATTTCAGGAAATTACAAACCAAACCATGTAAAATTATGTGAAGGCAGATGATCAATCTGGTAGCATTTGTAAGGATTCCTGGGAAGTAATCTGTAGGAGCTGGGGGCTTTTCCTCCCAGCAGGTGGAGGCTGAAAGTGTCTTAGTGCATCAGAGAGAAAGCTAGAAGGCCTTGCATATAGTGACAAATCTGACACTTTCGGGACCTGCTTAGGGGCTGCTCTCCTACAGAGTTTGGAGTGTGCCTTGTTGGTGGGGGAGGCAGAGAGACAAAGCCTAAAGAGAGCTCATCTTGCTGTAAGAACTTTTGCTTTTGTTTGTAGCCTTGGTCTTCACCATCCCACTGAAGACAGGATGGCAACTGCACAGTGTTGGGTGAAACTCTGCCACTTTATTTAGTTCAGTAGTGTTGGGTTTTGGGGAAAAGGGAGCAGAGACCTGTATTTTGTGGCAAGAATCAATTTTACCACTGGAAATATCAGCTAACATGGAGTCAAAGTATGGGCAAAAAATGGGACAGGGATAGGTAGAGTAGTTTATTTATATAACTTGGATTTTTATGACAAAAATAGTACTAGTCATAGATATATAAGCAGTATTTTAATGCAGATACATTAAGAATGTTATTTTATTTCCTGAAATGCACATGTGTCCAGTTTTCTATTAAGAGTAACTCAATAGATAT